>NC_141993.1:20975906-21258260 GCF_049901715.1 Pseudonaja textilis
AAATTAGTTAATTAAACATTAATTACACAATCCCTACAATATTCTATTAACACATATTTCAAGTACAAATACTAAAATACAGTCTTGTGTACCTTTGCAGAATCTCTATTCTATCTCTGGATGTTTTTAAGAAGAGATTGCATGACCATTTGCCTGAAGTGGTATAGGGTTTGCTGCCTAAGCAGTGGGTTGGAGTAGAAGACTTCCAAGATCCCTTCCAACTCTGCTATTCCTATAGAGCACTCTTCAAATATCAACATATTAACACCACCTAAAGATATGGCTCTGTACATACTTTTAAATAATATATTATCAATAATGCTCCTGTGCTGACACAATGCATATTTGCATTTAGGAGAAACCGAGCACAACTTCACTTTAAATTCTCCGTGGAATGCAAAGAGGTCAGAGATAATATGAAGTGCAGCCTGCACATACCTATTCTCTAGCTAGTGTCAAGGCTGACTCACTATGCACCCCTGCTCACAACCAAACAACAGAAATAGTGGGGGAGGGAAAGTATTGGAATGCAAGGGAGGGAACTGAGGGATTCAAATGAGCTGATGCAGCCCGGACAGTCCCAACACCCCAAGGTTAAATGCTGGGAAAACTCCGAGCTGCTCAGAATGTTCCCAAAACAAAATGAATACCATTGATTGATGGACAATGAACTGTGGGGAGCTTCAGGGGGAGAAAGGGGTTTTACCTATGCTGTTTTTCGCATGAAAACTTTAGAACTGGTTTTGCTACTTCTGTACCCATGTGAAATTACTTTCCCTTCCCTCTCCCTGTTTCTGTTGTCTGGTTGCGAGCAGGGGTGTGTAGTGAATCAACCATGATAGCTATTTTCATGCCATCATGTTTTCAGTTCAAATACTTGAAGAGAGATTAAATCAGGATCAAAAGCACTTTTCCCCTAATCTTAATTTATAGTCAAAATGCATACAGCAAAGCATGTCTTATAGGATAATATACTAATATAATATGCTACTAATAACCTAATTAGCAACTCAAAAAGGATTTTCCAAGCAAGTCTGACCTAAACAAGATTGGGCTAGAGAATAAATCTTTTGACATGTCAATGTCAACAATGTTGTGTCAGCTCAGACAGGGCCTTCTTAAACCTGATCAGAATCAAGGATTTGGCAGACAGCCCACAAAATTCTAGGTCTACCCTTCTAGGACTGCCATTGACAATAATTTCCTCTTCTGAGCTTCCATGAATGTTGATTAATACCACCATTATTAAATCCTCATGCCAGCTTTTATAGAAAGGACAATGAAAAACCACCTTGATTGTACTTCACCGTCAAACAGGCTCAAAAGCACCTTTGCAATAGAATGCTCCTGAAGCTTCCTTCTAGCAAGCAATGGCTTTCCTTATAAGGCAGACATAAAATATTGGCAAAGCAATTAGCAACTCAAAAGAGTTTTTCAAACAAGCCTGACCTAAACAAGATTGGGCAAGAAAATAAATCTTTCTATAGATCAATGTCAAAAAGTTGCTTCAGCTCAGAGAAGGCTGTCTTGAAGCTGATCAGAATCAAGGATTCGGCAGACAGTCTGCAAAATTTTAGGTCCAAATAAATTCCTGTCACCCTGGACGATGTGGAATTATCTTATAAAGGTGAGTAGAACAGAAAGTTCTCAAGGAGATTAACTTTGAGCTGAAATTTCAAGTAGCAATTCGGATGTGAGCCTCTATAAAAGTTGAGCTAGATTCAAGCATTGAAACTGGAAACTTGCAACAGAGCTGTTAAAAATATAGACCAAAATGGCTTCCAGAGAGTAAGACCTAAAGTGAATCTTGTGATAACTATTGCCTAATCTTTCAACCTGAAGCCAATTCAAAATTAGGTTTCAAACAAAATATTTCTTAATCATAATTGGGAAGGTGAACTTTCATGATTGGCTTTTAATATTGCTTTGCAAATTAAAAAAAATAATAATTATCTACATGTTGTGATAGCAATAGCAGAGTTATATACCACTCCATAGTGTTTTACTGCACTCACTGGGCAGTTAATAAAATGTCAGCATTTTGCCCACAACAATCTGGCTCCTCATTTTACCAACTTTGGAAGGATAGAAGGTGGAGTTAATCTTGAGTCCATCAGGATCAAACTCCAGGCTGTGAGCAGAGTTAGCCTGTAATACTAGGTTTTAATCACTGTGCCACCAGGGTTCCTTTTGTGGTACAGTTGTAGAACAATTATTGTGATACAATTGTGATACAAGTTTTGGCTTCAGAAATTTATATATAATAAAGGTCTATAAATGTACACACGAAAGAAAGAATTGGTATTGTAAAGACATTCCCCATGTTAAGAGAAACCGCCTAAGCGCTTTTAGTCAAATGAAGAAACTAAATGGAATAGATTACATGCTATGCTAATATGCAAATGCTATTAATGCATGCAAATGTAATAGCTTACAATTTCAATTGGATTACACGATTAGCTAATCAGGATTAGAAAGTGGCTTGATTTATTGCTGCTTAATTGAAACATTTGTTTCATTTGTTAGCAATTCAAAGCATGATTCTTTAATATTGTGAAACCTACTGACCTCAAGGAGAAAAGTCAGGGGATGCATAAAGAGCTAAGAATTAAATCTGTATCCCCTTTTTTCTACCACTGTAGCCTGATTTGTCACCAAGAAATTGATAATCTGAAATAATTGCCTTCTTCTGCGCCTCTTCCCAGAGACCTAGGCACACACTACATGCTTGTTTATCTATCCCTTGGTAGAATGTAATTAGTCTTTGCTACCCTTATACTACAGTCTTGGTAAATAAATCTCATTTTTTTCCTCTCTCTTATAAAACATTTTTCACCAATGCTTGCTCAGCTCAAATTCCTTTCCCCAAGATTGTCAGTGTAGAATAATTCAACCACCAACTCAAATGACTTTGTCCTTATACATTTAATTATGAATTATGCTGGATTTGGCGTGATGCATTTGTCTATTCTGTAGCTACAAGGTGCTTAGTGTAGTTTGTTGTATTAGTTTTTGTTACTGTTGTCACCACTTTCATTGTAAGTGGCATTTGAAAAAAAGGTTCAGGAATAAATAAAAAGCTGAATTAATCAATCCAAACAGAGGACCTCAAGCTTCAGTGAAGCAAATGTCTTTTGGCTGACTTAAGTTCAGATCACATTTTTAGAACAAGTATTATGATGGCACTTTTCTCAACCTCTAACATTAACTTTTAAACATATTAAATATTTTAAACATACAGTTTTTTAAAAATAGTGATTCATTTCTCTCTCTTATTCTTTTTTTCTGGTTATAGACCTTTGACTGAGCAATATGGGGAGAGCGTGTCACGAAAGTGGTATCCAAATTGAAGGTTTGCATTTAGTTTAATATAAAAACAATATAGAAGAAAGCTTTTAAAATGCATTTTAACCGTTAGATATTTTTAAGATAATCTGCTATTTGTGATGAAGATGCTCTGATGTGAAAACCAACTGCTCAGCAATTGATTGTCTTTTTTTCCTCAACTGAAAGATGCTTCTCAGTATATATTTGCAGAGAAACCATGGCTCTTCCTTTTTGCCATTCAGCAAAATTGAAATTCCAGTAAACACCTACAGATTTATCTCCTGCATAATTTATTTTTTCTTTGGCATATGCCAAGTTCTTTTAGGAACCATGCCACTTTTAGAATCCATGTGCTTTTAGTAAACTTTGATTTATATAAAAAGGCATTAGAAGGACACTCAAAATATAATAAAATGCATAGGCATGGGCGCATGGGCTTGTCCACATGGAGATATTCCAACAGCCACAGCTCCTAATTGTCTTCCTGAAAATGCTATTGATGAACATTTGTTTGTGGGGAAGTGACATCACTCATGTTATTAAGTCATTGGGCAAAATATGTGAATTATGTAATTTATGAAATTTGAACAAGGACATAATTATAGATTCTTATGGATTCCTCCTATTTTATGTGCCCACAATAAGATGACACAAATTCATACATTTAGCTCTTTCCTTCATTATTAAACCTTACTTCCCTATATTCATTAACTCAGATCTATGATGTTCTCCCTCTTTTTTTAATTTAGCAGGTACACAACATATTTTTCCCTTTAGTTCATGTGTTAATTCACACTCTTTACCATTTAATCCATTTATATTCCAGGTTGCAATCTTCCATATGCCAGAGTCATGACTGTCAGAAGTATGACTTCGGTGGCATCAACTCTTCAGGGACTCACAGCCAACAGACCATAAGAGGTTATGAGATTTATGCTGTGTCCAGGGGTGGGCTTCAAAATTTTAGCAAAGGGTTCTTTGCCCGGTTGCTGGTGAGCATGGCCTCGTTGGGCTCCTGCACCACAGTGGTGGTGGGCAGTTTTTGCCCTCCCTGGGCTCTAGAGGCTTTCCTCAAGCCTCCAGGGGGGTGAAAATAGCCTCCCTGGGTTCTTGAGACCTCTCTGGAAGCCAGAAACAGGCCCATTTTCAGCCTTCCTAAACTCCCAGGAGACATGCCCACCCTAAGCCTCTGCATGCGCCCTGCACTTACCTTCATCCAAAATCTGCCATATGGGAACTCCTGGGAGGGGCGGGGTGGGTGGGGATTTGGGGATTCTCTGAACTGCACAGAATCATAGCTAGGAGCTCTCCTGAGCCCCTGTGAACCCAGCAGCCCACCCCGGTTGTGTCTACTTTGCCTGCTCTAGGTCTAAGGGATCTTAATCTCATATAACTGTTCTCCGCTTCTGTTCCCAGCTCAAACATAAACAGCAGGTGCTTCTTGACAGTTATTTTGGTAGGATGTAGTTAGCAAGTTCTAGATTTTTACCAGAAGTGGTATTCAGCAGGTTCTGAACAGTTCTGGAGAGCCGGTAGCGGAAATTTTGAGTAGTTTGGAGAACCGGCAAATACCACCTCTGACTGGCCCCGCCCCCATCTATTCTCTGCCTCCCGAGTCCCAGCTGATTGGCTGGATCTTCTTTTGTTGCCCTGCACAGGAGAATGGAGCTGGAAAACAGGTTAGTGGGGTGGGGAGGGAATGGAGATTTTGCAGTATCCTTTCCCCGCCATGCCCACCAAGCCATGCCCACCAAGCAATGTCAGGCCCACCAAGCCATGCCCACAGAACCGGTAGTAAAAAAATTGAATCTCACCACTGGTTTTTACCTCATCCTGTTATGAATTCCTTGCAACTAAATCTTCTGTTTCTTGAAGTTATAAAACCCATCTCATGAATTTTTGCTCAGTATGCTTAGTCTGAGTGCATTCTCAGGGATGCTCATAAGTGTACACACACTTGCCTTCCATAGTCACCAGTTGTGCCCATGGATTTTGCCATCTCCCATCATGGTTTTGGACACTTTCACTTCATGCTTATTTTGAGAGACAAAATTACCAATTTTAGTCATACTCTTTCCATCTGCAGTATTCTAGACTAATAATACTAACCAGTTTTGAGACAGTTTAAGCAGATTTTTAGGATTTCGAAACTAGAGGTTGCTTCTCAAGTCAATGGCATTGCCTTACCTCACTCAAAACAGGAGTTATATACAATGTGTTGACAGGATGTTAGAACTGGAAGTAGAAATTAATCAGCTGCACTGCAGAAGTGCCCCTTAAGATTAGTACGGAACACAAAATATTGAAGCCAAATCAGATATTGTCTGAGTATGTTCCATAGCATGTTCATTTTTTGTATTCATACAGAGATTCTGCCCTCCTTCAAACACCTAATATATTAAAAGACATCATTATACCTTAAAAATATTCTCTCTCAGGAATCTCCCTGTTTTCTCTTTTGTGCCCCTCAGAACAAATCTTTATGGGAAGGGGAGGGAGACATCACTCTATGAACATTTCCCTTTATTATTAATGGTTATGAGCCTTTAGATTTATCAAAGATAATTGACCTTGTCAGTGTTAAGTCATTTCTGTTTTGCTCCAGAAGGCTCTGACTTTTAAGACAATCAATTATTTTCCAGCTAAGGCAAAAAGAGAAGCTTTTGGCTCAATTGTAGAATACTAAATGCAAATAGAGGTGGGAGGGGCACGGTGGGCATCTCAGGAGAAAAATCATTTGAACAAGTTGACCCTAACAATGCAGCTTTTGAGAATTTGACAGAACCTCATAGGTCATGATAACTGTAACTGCAGCCTCAAAATAACTGTGCTATTCTCCAATGAAATAAGCCTTGAATGCTTTCTTGCTATGAAGTATAGGGAGTCAAATAATTAAATGATTTTTGTTTCAGTTCTAATTCATATCCAGTTGCAACTGTTTGTTCAAACAACTTCTTTTTTTAAAAAAATCAATAACTCATAACCAACTCTACAAGGGGGGAAGTATGATCATTTGCCTAGCAATAGTGCCATTCATTTCATAGTATTATTGTATACTATAATACAATGTAGTATAATACATATGACACATTTGATAACGGTTAGATAGGTTTTAAGATGCTTGCACGGTATTATTGCATTATTTACATATTCTGTATTCATTCCTTCCAATTAGTACTCACGTCATATATTAACTCTTACATTTGTCTATTCATACATTTACAAACCCATAATAGTCAAATCTCCATATCAACTGGATCAAACGTCACAATTTTAAAAATACATTGGTTCAATATACTTGCTTTAAGACAGGGGTCCCAAACCCCTGGGCCCTGGCCCATTACCAGGCCTTAGTTGTTCAGAACTGGACCGTGGAAGTACCAGGCAAGCACATGGGTGCACATATCCCCATTTGCGTGAGCAACAGATGAGCACAGGTGTGCACAGGTGCACTCTTATTTGTGTGAGCAGCAGCAGAGGTGGTATTCAGCAGGTTCTGACCAGTTCTGGAGAACCGGTAGTGGAAATTTTTGATAATTCGGAGAACTGGCAAATCCCACCTCTAACTGGCCCCTCCCCCATCTATTCTCTGCCTCCTGAGTCCCAGCTGATTGGCTGGGTCTTTTTTTGTTGCCCTGCACAGGAGAATGGAGCTGGAAAGCAGGTTAGTGGGGTGGGGAGGGAATCGGATTTTTCAGTAACCTTCCCCTAGGAGTGGGGAGGGAATGGGGATTTTGCAGTATCCTTCCCCTGCCATGTCCACCAAGCCATGCCCATAGAACTAGTAGTACAAATTTTTGAATCCCACCACTGAGCAGCAGGCGTGCTTGTCCTTTGCTTGTGCAAATGTAGTTGTGTGCTTGCATGCTTGCCTACCACACATCCCCTCTCCCCCCTGTCAATCCACAAAGCCGGAAAGGTTAGGGAATTCTACTTTTGGACATGCTGAATATGAGAAAGCTTCATTACATCATCAAAGCGTCATTACTCCATCTTCACTGGCATGATAGCAGTAAGTTTTGCCATTGCAACGACTCAGTGCAGAAGTGCAGATAGTTCTGGACTATCAAGTCTTAACAGCTTGTCATTTTTGCACTTATTCTTTCTTCCCAATCTTTTCTTGGAGTCTGTGTTCTTGAAACAACACAGCAGGATGGAATTTGTTTAATGTTTTGCATGACTGGATGAGTTTGGAGATTAAATTGAATATCTCAGGGGCTTACTTAAATGGGTCAATCAACCCTGACAAATATTCATCCTTTTGGTTGACCTTTATATGCAGGGGTGGGATCCGATCGGTGTAACTACTGGTTTGGTGATTTTATGTTTTGCGCGTGGGGGTGCGCAGTGGTTGAAAAAAAACCTCTTTTTCCTGCTTTTTCAACCACAGCTGTGTCACGCAAAGCAGCTGTGGTTGAAAAAGCAGGAAATAAAGGTCAGGTAAAAGCCTGGATGGGTGGGGGGGGGGTGCAAAACAGCAGCAGACATAGTCTGCTATGTATGCTCTCTGTTTGCTGTTCTTCAGAGCAACCAGTTCTACAGAGGTGGGCAGAACCAGTAGAATCCCACCCCTGTTTATACTTTGGGAACAGGATCAATGAATATCTTAGCCATTCCTAAATCTGGCTGTGAAAACAAAACAACAAATACCAATGTTTGACTAATCAGCATGCAAATACATCAACAGCCATAATTTTTTCACATATTTTTTTTTTCATTTTAATTGAGCTATGGCAGATACATGTGGGTTGGGAAAATTATATCAAGTGACAAATGCTACTGTCAAAAAATTTCTGACAAACTGTTCCATGAAGTAGACATCTCTGAGTGAATCATTTTAGCCTTTTCTTCAGGGGTGGGATTCTACTGCGCGCAAAACGTAAAATCACCAAACTGGTAGTTACACTAGTCAGGTAGTTACACTTTCCAGGTGACAAGCTCAGCATCTTTAACCCCTGAGCCATCACAGCCACTTGGACCATAATAATACTCCATCCAATTTTCCATACAATAACCCCATACAGAAGACAATGTTGAAAAAGCACTACACAATCTAAAACCTTCTCTACCTATTGGACCAGACGGAATATGTGCCTACTTCTTAAAAAAGCTATCCACTGCCATAGCAGAACCTCTAAGCATAATCTTTCAGGACCAGCTCCTTGCCTAACCTATGGTCACAAGCCATGGTCATCCCCATCTTCAAAAAGGGAGACCCCAGCCGAGTTGAAAATTACAGACCAATCTCCTTATGCTGCTTCACCTGTAAAGTCATGGAATCAATTATTAACCAATCCATTATCCTCCACTTAGAGACAAACAACCTACTCTCTAATAAACAATTTGGTTTCAGAAAAATAACTATCCTGTAATCTGCAACTCTTACACTGCAAAAACATATGGACTACACAACTCGATCAGGGCAAAGCAATAAGCGCAATCTACATAGACTTCTGTAAAGCCTTTGATTCAGTGGTACATGACAAACTACTCCTAAAACTAAAATATTATGGTATCTCTGGACACCTACAGAACTGGATAGAAGCATTCCTGTCAAAGAGACAACAAATGGTCAAAATTGGGAGTGTCCTATCAAATTCTGTACCTGTCAACAGTGGTGTCCCCAAGGCAGTTTTTTAGGATCAACTCTCTTCATACTCTACATAAATGACCTCTGGGCTTATATTAAGAGCAATTACATTCTCTTTGCTGCTGATGTAAAGCTGTTAAATACCTCAGACAATATTGCTACCCTTCAAAAAAATCTTGACTATGTATCAGAATGGTCAAACAAATGGCAACTTCAAATCTCAACAAATAAATGCTCTGTCGTACATATTGGCAAAAACAATCAGAAAATAAAATACGAGCTGAATAGTCAAGACCTTGTTGATGATCCAAGCTCTGTAAAGGACCTTGGAATATTCATCTCCAATGATCTAAGTGCTAGAGCCCACTGTAACTACATAGCCAAAAAGGCATTAAGAGTTGTTAACCTAATCCTACATAGCTTTTTCTCTGGTAATATCACACTACTAACTAGAGCATACAAAACATTTGCTAGACCAATATTTGAATACAGCTCATCAGTTTGGAACCCACATTACGTATCTGATATTAGCACAATTGAGAAAGTCCAGAAATATAAATACTCATTTCTGAATATCTACACTAAATTAACCGGGGTTCCTGCATTTCTTAATCAGTATGGTGTTTTGTCAGAAGAGCAAAGTACTAATTAAGCATTCTTTAGAATGGCTCTGTGAACGAAGCTTCCCTCTTAACTAAAATATGCAAGATCTTGCAATTGTTTCACGTTCTAGATCTCTTCAGGAAAGTATAAATCAACTCATATTCAAGGTAAATCACCATGGTAATAATCACCATAAGGCTTCATTTCAACCATGATCAAGCAAAGCTAGGCAGATGTAATAGGTATTAGACATTAGAAAATGTGAGATAAGTGTCAGTATTTCTGGGAAGCAAATGGAATTTACCATATGTTAAATGGCTCAGACAATAAGCAGTGAGTAGATGGCAGTTCTTCAAAGTAATCTACTTGGATTGATTTTGCTTCTTTGGCTCATTCTTCTTAGGAAACGGCAATAGGGAATTTTGTTTCCAGCTGAATTATATTTTCTTTTCTTATGCTACATCTTTGATTATTATAATAAAGTAAGAGAGAAATTATGGTTAACAGCAGGGACCAAAATAAGGGGCAGGACTTGTGTCAACGGGGCAACTCAGTTATCGAGTAGAATGAACATTCGGCTGAAACATGTTTTTAATTGAGCAAACTCCTAAGTCAGGCCATTTTGGTGGATTCTGTAGTTCTCTGCCTTGATGGCTAACCAGCGTAATACTGGAGACTCTCTAGAGTGAGAAAATTAAAGGTGGATAATTGCAAAAATTGTCAGTGTTTCAGCACAAAGGGCACAAGGTTGGATTATGTGTCAAATCTCTGTCCCCAATTACATCTGCCCTTCACACAAGATTTGACAGTGGCTATGCTGTAGGCCTCTTCTATCCAACAGTGTAATCTTTTGGGAACTAGGAACATTACTTTCCTGAAAATGAGAACAATTAACCAGTGGAACAGCTTGCCTTCAAACATTGTAGATGCTCCATCAGTGGAGATTTTGAAGAAGAGATTGGACAGCCATTTGGTTGAAATGGTATAGGAGATTGGACTAGAAGATTCCAAGATCCTTTCAAGTCTATTATTCTGTTCTGCATTTTCTGTCATGGCACTTACCCCATGGAACAGCATAGTCCCTGAAATCTAGATAGTCCTGATCTTGCCAGTCTTTTGTAAGTTGCTGAAGGCTTTGTTCTTCCTTTGGCTGGTGTCCCAGGAAGATGGTTGAACAGGTCAGGATTATGAGTTAGCCCAAAGGTGATATGTGGTTTTAATTTTCTTGATTATTTTGTGGCATTTTTCCAACCGGTTGTTAGCTATCCAGAGTTGCATGGCAAGTGAGTCCCATATAATTTGAATTAACTAATTTCTATAGGTCCTAATTGCATACTAAGAAATAATTAATATTCCCCCAATTTCTCCCAAATTTTTATGGGATTATTATCTTCCAATCTTAACATGGGCCAAAAACCCTTCTCCATTCCAGAGAGTCACTAGTTGCTTGTCCTTGAGCCTATGATTGAAAAACTAATTGACTTAGTCCCATTTTTTGTTCAAAGACAGATCCAGAAACAGACTAAGCCAAGTATTTGGTCCTAGTGACTCACAGTAGGCATCTATCTTGAGTTATGTTGAAGATTTATCTTAGTTTTTGTGAGTATTTTGGAGCGTTTGCTAATGCTCTGATGTATTTATTTATATTATTGGGTGTTTTTTTTGTAGATGTTGTGCTGTGCTCAGTGTCTATAGAGACAGAAAAAAATATAATTCAAACTTGGAAGGGCAAATTGACTCAGTGACTATCCAGAGATTAGCAAGAGAGCACAAATGAAAGGATAATATCAGGTCATGTACCAAGAAGTAGGTTCACAGGACTGATAGTGGTAGGCACAAAAATAAAATAGGGGAAGACATCAAGCACCAGAGATATCTAGTAAAATTACTTGAGCAAACCTCCAGCACAAATATTCTCTCATCTCTAAATTGCAGCCCAAGGCTCAAACATTTCCATCAAGATTTTCCTATTATTCACCAAGAACTAACCAGTCAGAAGGCCTACTCAGAAATAGGATTGCCTCCTCAGTAGAGTTGTTCATCACAAGGATGTTTTTCTTTACTTGAACACGCCTATATTTCAGTGCCTTAACTCTAAAACTCAGCTTCTAAATCAGCTGCTAAAATTTCTACTTACTAATTTTCCCTAAGCATATTAGGTTTCTCTTCTGGTTCTTCTTTATTCTCTGAGGTGATAGTACCAGTGGGTAACATGGCTAGTCATCAATAGTCCACCAAAATATATTGAAAAGATTTTGACTAAAATCTGAAAGTGGATTTTTAGCACAGAAGGACTTTATTGCATTTTGGAATTTCACTCCCCTATTCCCCAGAAGTTAATTTTGATGGCATGTAATATCAAATCTCCAGCATTTATTTTATGTAGTTCAGTAGATTTCTTACAAAAAGAATATATCAATGAAAGTTAAACTTTTTCCAGAAAATGTATGTATGTATGTATGTATGTATGTATGTATGTATGTATGATGTTAGTTATTCAGTTTTGTTTGGGTATTTTCCCACGTCCTTATAGTTGTGCTTTTAAAGTTGTAGTGACATTTCGGTAGAATCTCATCTGCCATCATCAGGCTTGTGTATTGGGTTCATCTGTGTGCCAGGCTTTCACAGCCATTTCTGTTTTAAATTTGGTGCTAGCCTCGTGCTTTGTTAGAATAGTTTTTCCTTCATCCCGATTGGTTGGGAGTCTTGGTCTGTGTTTATTGGTCTTGAAGTTTGCTGTGTTCTGCTTGATTGGTGTTTCTAATATCTTCTGTCTATTTTGTAGTGGTTTTTTTTTTTTTTGTCTTGATTAGCTGGCAACATTGTATTTCTTGTATTGGGGCTTTCGGTGTGGCTTGGCTTTGGATGAATGGCCAGCTATGATTTATTAGGAATTAGGAATATTATATATATATGTTTTCTTAAGTTTTCACGGGTATTTATTTGTATGGTATTCAACTTTGTTCGGGTATTTTCCCACGTTATTATAGTTGTGCTTTTAAAGTTGTGCTTTTAAAGTGTGTGTGTGTGTGTGTGTGTGTGTGTGTGTGTGAGAGAGAGAGAGAGAGAGAGAGAGAGAGAGATACCTGCCAACCACCAACCTATCTTAGAATTTCTTTACTGCACTTTTCATTCTATTCTATAAGTGTTTAAAAATGCTAACTAGTATCCCCAGCCTTTGCAACCTTTGAAAATCCTAATGAACTATGATATGCACATCCTTGAATTTGGATTTTTAAAACTTTAAACCCTTTAGGACAGAGGTCTCCAAACTTGGCAACTTTAAGACTTGTGGACTTCAACTATGCTGGCTGAGGATTGCTGGGAGTTGATGTCCACAAGTCTTAAAGTTGCCAAGTTTGGGGGGGGGCTGCTTTAGGACATTCAAAATTAATCATAAACCAAACAAATTTCTACAGAGTTTATAAATGCTTTATCTGTCAAATAAATATATATAACTATGCCCCTACTGCTGCAGTTTGATGAACTATAATGTTAATGTACGGTGCTTAATGACTCAATTTGTAAAGTCTGTCCATACAAGGATGAACATTTCAAAAAATAGCATAAGGTCATGATCATGGAAGGCTCTGCACGCCAATTAAGCAAACTTTTTCCCAAGAGCATCATAGTGCTTTCTTGCTGATGAGTTGAGCAATTGGTCCCTTTGGATCTGTGATCCTTCTGGCCCTCACATTTTATCAGCAGATGACATATTTGTCCCTTGTATCCATCCTGTGATACTTCCAATTAATGGAAGACAGATTTTCTTTGTGGTTGTAGCTGAAACACTAACATGTTAGGCAGAATTATTCCTTGGTTTCTAAGGGGGAATTAAAAGCTAATAAATGCTGGAAATTGGTAGAAACACACACACACACACAAACCAAATAGCTTTTAAAAAGCTTTTTTTGTTGTTTATTATGTTTCTGTTTCTTTTTAAAAAATATTTCCTTTATTTTTAAAAATTGATTTCTTTTTAAAAATATGCACAAACAATAAGTAACAGTAGAGTGGAGTCTCTGGAATTAAGTTTAAGGCAAAAAGCTTAATGATATAAAAATAACAATGCAGTTTGCACTTGTTTGTCCAGCTTTAGATGTAAAATTTAAATAAATGTGTGCTTATTAATATTAATATATTAGCAATCATAGTTATTAATGTAAACATCCTCTTTTCTTTATCTTTAATGGTTTAAGTTCTCTAAATAGTAGAATGTTAATAATCTCCAGTTAACACTGTTTAAATACTGTTATACCTAACTAATACAAATAGTACTACCTCTGCTTTAAGTTACAGAATAAAAGAATTGGAAGGGACCTTGGAGGTCTTCTAGTCCAACCTCCTTGTTCAAGCAGGAGACCCTATAGATGAGTAACTGTCCAATCTCTACTTAAAAGCCTCCAGTGATGGAGCAACCACCCCTTCTGGAGGCAAGTTGTTCCACTGGTTGGAAAATAATTGTTATCACTGTTCATTTCCTAACAATTGTGAGAACAATTTCACCTTATTTGTAGCAGATCTGAGAAGTCAATTTTGACAGGAGTGGTTGGTGTACAGAAGTAAATCTCTTTTCCTACAATTATAGCCATGATGGATTGTGCCCCATGCAGCTTCTACTTGGGAGGAAAAAAATCTGTATTAAAACCAAAAAAAAAGATTTGTTACACCAAGGAGCATGTTTCTGCTAAATTCAGGGTTGCTTCTCTTCTTGATTAGTTCTCATCCGTTGTAATTATAATCCATTATTCCTTATCTGGTCTTCAGGTGCTTTGGAAAATAGGTTGATCCCCTCTTCTTTGTTCTTTTTTTCAATAATTTTTTTATTGAAAATTAGATTTTAAAAACACTTGAACGTGGTGATCTTTTGACATATATCAATAGTCTTTACATTGTAATAATAGACTGATCCCCTCTTTTTTATGGCAGTTTGACCCATTCCTCTCTTTGGCAGCCCCTCAAATATTGGATCACTTTCTATCGTGTCACCTCTAGTCCTTTTCACTAGACTAGACATACATTCTTCATGTTTTACCTCCGGCCTCTAATCATCTTGATGCTTTTTACTTCACTCTTTCCAAAATCTCAGTATCTTTTTTATAACATGACAACCAAAACTCGCTGCAGTATTCTAAGTGTGGTTTTGCAGTAATACAACAAAACAAGTCCTCTGACAATGATTGATCATGAACACATGTTATCAAGCAAGAATCATAAATACATGTGTTTAGTTGCATTGGCACATCCATCAGTTTATAACAAAAGTGTGTTTTGATTAATGAATGAACTATTCTGAATGAATGCATTTGATACACCAGAATCAGGACCACACTGCACGGGAGCATTCATGCAAATAGCAATTCATGCAAAAATCATCTCCTCAAGCTGGAATTCATTTTGAAAGAAAAACACGTTGGCACATTTTTCTTCATTGAAGAAGTAGCAGATCTGGGAAGTCATATTTGACAGGACTGGTTGCGCATACAGAAGTAAATCTCTTTTCTCACAATTATAGCCATGATGGATTGTGCCCCCTGCAGCTTCTATTTGGGGAAAAAACATCTGTATTAAAACAACAACAAAGATTTGTTACACCCAGGAAAACACTGAACACTGCATTTTGGTTTGGCCTTGAACATAAATGCAAAATCAAGAGCCTCCTATCAAACTAGAATCTGCCTGGGTGGTTGCTGGTTCCATACATCTTGCGTTAGGACTGCTTGTGCGTATAAAATGGAACCACTATTACAGTTTCAAATCCCTTGCTCTCGTCTACAAATTTAGAATAGAATAGAGCTGGTCTTCTAGTCCAACCCCTCCTCAAGCAGGAAATCCCATATTAGTGGTGGCTAACCTTTTCGGCACCGAGTGCTGAAATGGAAGCATGTATGCACACCGGAAACCAGAAAACCAGCTCCCCAACGTGCACACAGGAACACCGGAAACCGGAAGCTTAGCTTCCAGGTGCGTGCATGTGCGTCAGCCACCTGGTCTTCCAATTCTAATGGCATGTGCATGAGAAGATCAGCTGTCCAGTATGTGCAAAGACCAGGTGGCCAGCACACCATGTGTGTCAGGGGAGCTGTTCTTCTGGTTTCTGGTGTTCCCGCACACACAAAGAACATCTGGCCAGTGCACATGTGCACGCTGGAATTCGGAAGAGCAAAGGGTGATGGCTGGCGTGCCTGGAGAGATGGCTCTGCATGCCACTTCTGGCACGTGTGGCATAGGTTCACCATCACGGCCCTATATCATTCCAGATAAATGGCTATCCAGTCTTTTCATAAAAACCTCCAGCGATGAAGCACCCACAAAGGGCAAGTTGTTCCACTGGTTAATTGTTCTCACTGTTAGGAAGTTTCTCCTAAATTCCAAGTTGTTTCTCTCCTTGACTAGTTTCCATCTATTGTTTCTTGTCCTGCCCAGATTTTTTGGGCAAAAGACACAAAAAGCCAAAATGTCTGTGAGATATATAAATCTCCCAGATATCTTGGTGAAAAACTATTTCTAAATGAAAAACTGTTTCTAAACTTTGTGGTTTCAACTCCATGAAAATGTAGTTCCATCTGAAAAAATAAAGCCTTCCCATAATATATAGACATTTTCCTGGATATTATGAATAAATATGACATCCTCTACAGGAGGTTGCCATGGAAATTATAACTAATATAAAATGGAGATCAAGTTATGAGATGAAGATAGTCATGGACAACAATATTGAAACATACATATTGGCTTTTAATTTGAGCCATGATATTGATCATTATCTTCCCATTGGTGACCTTCCTCTCATCTACCTCACCTTTGCCAAATTTGTTTAGAAATACAGTAGAATATGGCCTTTTACCTAATAATTTAATATTTTGGAATTGTTTTCTCAGAATCAATAAGATCAAATTAAAACTACTGTAGTTCACAATCATATGACACAGTTTTGAACTTTGAACTTTTGTGGTGTGGCCCAGAGTTTTCTTAATCTATGTTGATTTAATTTGGTTTTCTTCTTTCTTTTAAAAGTACATTTTACTGAGCTTATGTTTTTAATTACCTGTATATAGACATTGTGAAGCAGTTTCATATAATACGAAAGCAAGCAAACAAGAGAAAGAACATAGATCTGTAAATATATCTATGGAAATAAAATCTATTACAGAATTCTATAAGATCCACTAAACTATACAGTATATAAAAACAATTCTGAATGAGTTCACTAAAATTTTCTTATGGAAAGTGAGTCATGTTGAATCCTAACATGTGCAATGTAAGAATATTTCTGATGTGTTTGTTATACAATACAGATTAGCCAAATGTAGGAAAGTAGCTAGAATTATTGTCTTTATTGTGCTTTCTATCTACAAGTACCTATAATGATAACTGTAAGAGTCCCACTCCAAATTGCAATGTACTTCAAAGGTCATTTTGGATGACTTTACATTGTGATGCAAAAAAAAATTGGTAGTATTATTACACAAATATTCTGTACTGTACTGTTCTGTATTGTGCAACGCTGGTAAACCCAGCAGGCATCCTAGCACATCAGATCAGAGGTGGTATTCAGCAGGTTCTGACCAGTTCTGGAGAACCAGTAATGGAAATCTTGTGTAGTTCAGAGAACCAGCAAATGCCACCTCTGACTGGCCCCACCCCCATCTATTCTCTGCCTCCGGAAGTCTCTATCAAATTGCCAACATATGCTGAATCACGGAGAAAGCTAGGGAGTTCCAGAAAAACATCTACTTCTGCTTCATTGACCGTGCTAAAGCCTTTGATTGTGTGGCTCACAACAAATTGTGGCAAGTTCTTAAAGAGATGGCGGTACCAGACCATCTTATTTCTCTCTTGAGAAACCTATATGCAGGTCAAGAAGCAACAGTGAGAACTGGACTTGGAACCACTGATTGGTTCAAAATTAAGAAAAGAGTTCAGCAAGGTTGTATACTGTCACCCTGCCTATTTAATTTATATGCAGAGCACATCATGAGAAAGGCAGGGCTATATTAATAACAAGTTGGAATTAAGATTGCCAGGAGAAATATCAACAACCTCAGATATGCAGATGATACCACTCTAATGGCAGAAAGTGAAGAGGAACTAAAGAGCCTCTTGATGCAGGTGAAGGTGGAGAGTGCAAAAGTTGGCTTGAAACTCAACATTAAGAAAACTAAGATCATGGCATCTGGCCCTCTCAATTCCTGACAAATAGATGGAGAAGAAATGGAGATAGTGACAGATTTTCCTGGGCTCTGAGATCTCGACAGGCAGGGACTACAGCCAAGAAATTAAAAGACTCTTGCTCCTGGGGAGGAAAGCTATGGCAAATCTAGACAGCACACTAAAAAACAGAGACATCACCCTGCCAACAAAAGTGTGTATGGTCAAGTCTATGATTTTCCCAGTTGCAATGGGTTGTGAAAGTTGACCATAAGGAAGGCTGACAACCAAAGAATTGAGGCCTTTGAACTATGGTGCTGGAGAAGACTCTTACGAATCACTTGGACTGCAAGGTGATCAAACTGGTCAGTCTCAGAGGAGATCAACCCTGACTGCTCTTTAGAAGGTCAGATCCTGAAGATGAAACTCAAATGCTTTGGCTACTTAATAAGAAGGAAAGACTCACTGGAGAAGAGCCTAATGCTGGAAACGATTGAGGGTAATAGAAGAAGGGGACAAAAGAGAATGAGGTGGCTGGATGGAGTAATTGAAGCAGCCGGCATGAGCTTAAATTGACTCTGGAGGATGGTAGAGGACAGGAAGGCCTGGAAGAACATTATCTATGGGGTTGCGATGGATCGGACATGACTTCGCGACTAACAACAACATTTTCAGTGCAAGGTTTGTGTGTGTGTGTGTGCGTGCGTGCACGGGCAAATACAAAGGTGCCCATAAAGCATATTCTAGAGTGACAAATGATCAAATCAATACAGTGTTGTAGACTCCATCCATTATGTATTTATGCATTGTGACACAAATATTTCATTGTGGTATCTCCAGCCATATTATGGCATCTCCAGCCATATTGCATAATTTTAGCATTACTGTGGCTAGATGCAAACACCCACATATGTCTTTTTTAATAATTATCCTGGATACTACATTCTGAGTGGGTGTTCAGTTTATTTCATATCAACTTCTGTATCCCACTGGATTTCCTGTTCAGAAGTCTGGCCTCTGGATTATCAGTTAAGGTGTTGATTCTCTTCCCCATAACTAAGACCTGAATTATGCTCACTGGACATAATAGAAGTTGTAGATCAATGCATTTTGAGGCCATCAGGTTGGAGAAGAATGTTGTAGGCAGCCTGTTATTTCTCTTGATTATAAGTTACAGTTGCTTCTGCATCTTTCTGTTTATCTAAGCCTCATTCTCAAATCATACATTTCTTATTTTTGTTTCTATTCCCCATGAAGTAGTCCTAGTCTGAGTGACACCATCAAGAAGAATTAGATAGAGACCTCATTTCATCGTCAGTCCATTCTGAAACAAGATGAAGCAACAAGGAGCTTTATAATAGATAGAGAAAACATGTCCTCCAGAACATGTCTTCATCATGCAGAGATCAGGATTCTGTACTGAAAAAAAGGAGAGATACTAAAGAATAGTTAATTGAGTGGGAACACAGGAGGTCATGTGATTGCTTCTTTACAAGTAGTGATTATGCTTTCTTCATACAGTGCAAACTCAGTGCTTGCAAGCGAAAGAAACTGTAATTGCTGCCTTCTTTTATGAACACATAAGAATGGATGAAATTTCTTTTCTTAAGATGAAATAATGATGTTCCATTGTGTGATATACAGGTACGGTCCAGGATTCATGAGTTCCCTCACAACCAGACTTATCTCTTTGCTTGTTGAATAGGCTTTTTTGTTTTTCATTTTGTATCCTTTATCTGCTCCTGATTTTTTTTTAAAGTTACTATAAACTTGGATTCATTGTACTGATCAACTGTAACTTCAGATGGAAAATCTTCCAATTTTGAACATATGAAGCTGACCTCCTTAATCCAATACTGAGGTCCGATTGTACTATTGTTGAACTCAAAAGAAGTTGCTGGACATAATTCTCTGGAAATCTGCCTGCTGCCAAATGGTTCCCCACTGAATCGTTATGAAAGTGATTAAGGAATTAACATAAATGTGCCAGATCTTATCTAGACCAAGTTTTAATTTTATCCAGGAAGCTGGATCTCTGAGGTTTTGCCGTAATCATCTTGTTCAACGTATCATTGATATGATGAAAAACTTCAAGATGTTTCCGATCCCCCATTTGAAAGTGTACGGCTAACGAGACCAACTTGGACAAAACATCATTCAAAACTTGTCATGTTATTCAATTTTCCAGGCTCTTCATCTTTGGGTGAAATTGGATCCTTATCTTTATCGTGTTCAAAGTATTCCAAGAGACGATTCCAGCTATATAGAATTGCTTGAGGTGCAGTGTTTAAACAAACAGTGTACTTCATTAAGGGATCTGAAAAGTGCTGATTCGTATTATGAAGCATTTGGTATTTCTTGAAAATTGCATTTCTATGGGAGTTTTCACTAAAATTTCATGGTCTCTTAACATCTTGACTTCTTTCTATCGATCAGAAATTGCCAATGCTTTCTTCACAATGGGCAACAGTGCTGGATTAAGTGTGCAATATAATGTCAGTTTTATAC
Organism: Pseudonaja textilis; assembly: GCF_049901715.1. NCBI lineage: Eukaryota > Metazoa > Chordata > Lepidosauria > Squamata > Elapidae > Pseudonaja > Pseudonaja textilis. The sequence goes on from NC_141993.1 coordinate 20,996,086, forward strand.
AGTGCCATACAATCATGCTTGATGTATAACTCAGTGGTGGGATTCAAAAATTTTACGACCAGTTTTGTAGCGTGTCTTGGTGGGCATGGCTTGGTGGGCTTGGCAGGAGAAGGATATGTAAAATCTCCATTCCCTCCCCACTCCTGGAGGAAGTTTACTGCAAAATCCCCTCCCCACCCCACTAACCTGCTTTCCAGCTCCTTTCTCCTGTGCAGGGCAATCAAGGAAGACCCACCTGATCAGCTGGGACTCAGGAGGCAGAGAATAGATGGGGGCGGGGCCAGTCAAAGGTGGTATTTGCCAATTCTCTGAACTACTCAAAATTTCCACTACCATTTCTCCAGAACTGGTCAGAACCTGCTGAATACTACCTCTGATACAACTGTAATTGAGCCTAAAATTACAGTCATAGTTGTGGTCGTGAGGCATCATGTGACCAGACCCAATTTTTTGACATATTTTTTAATTAGCCTGGTTGAACAGACAGTTACAAAAATAACACAGCCTTCAAATGTTGACTTTTTTTTCTAAATGAGGTTCTATAGTCTGCAAAATGTGCCATTCTAAATTTAGAGTATCAAATATCAATTGACGTATGAAATATGACCAGAGCTATTTCATTCATGACACCATTCTGTACAATAGAGTTTTGAAAAATTCAAAAGTATAATTTTTATATCCCTGGCTTTCTGAGACCTGCCTCCACTTTTTCTTGTGCTCTTTAATATTCTGAGCTGAAAAGACTGCACTATTAATTTTAATAGGCAACAAAATAAATAAGAGCTAAGGTTTTCTTCTGGCTTTGAATACTTACTTTAAGATTAATTTAGTTCCTCTCTTCTGGATTTTTAATCAGCATCCAAGCATTCATTTTTGTAAAAAAAAAAAAAAAAGTTTTAGTTCCAAATCTTTATACCACATTGTACATGAGACTTTCTTGATGGATAATGTTTTTTAAAAATCAGGTTTCCGTATGCAACATCTTCCCACATCTTCCCATAGGAATTCTCCAAGAGATAAGGGCAGAGGTGGTATTCAGCAGGTTCTGACCAGTTCTGGAGAACCGGTAGTGAAAATTTTGAGTAGTTCAGAAAACCAGCAAATCCAACCTCTGACTGGCCGCACCACCATCTATTCTCTGCCTCCCGAGTCCCAGCTGATTGGGTGAGACTTCTTTTGTTGCCTACACAGGAGAATGGAGCTGGAGAGCAGGTTAGTGGGATGGGGACGGAATGGGATTTTGCAGTAAACTTCCCCCAGGAGTGGGGAGGAATGGAGATTTTGCAGTATCCTTCCCCTGCCATACCCACCAAGCCATGCCCACAGAACTGGTAGTAAAAAAAATTTGAATCCCACCACTGGATAAGGGAAAATATTGGGAAAGAGCCCCATGATCCTCCTCATTCCCAAATATTTCACAAAGCTCAATATTTATCACACTGTTGGATTTCAGCAAAGCTATTTATATAGATGCATTTGGATTCAGTGACTTTGCTTTCCTCTTGCGTTTCGGACATTTGGTGACATTTGGGGTATAGCTTGTTTATCTATTTAAAGGAATAAATTTACTGAACTAAGATAATCTTAATGCTGTGGATTGGGGGAAAAAAGGGCGGGGGGACCTATCTAGTTCTTCTACAGTGAATGAATATACCTGCCTTGCTTGCTTACAATCTCAAAGCCAGGACCAAAAGCTAGGATCCTGTTCTTAATTCCCAGTTCCATGCAGAAGTCGCAGAGATTGTGGGTAAGAAGGTTCCAGCCAATGGGAAGACAGGCATTGTGTAGGAGCACTGGAAGGCAGCTTTAGCCATTAGAAAGAAGGACATCATAAATCCAGGAGGAGTTTATACACTATGCAGATGAGCCTTCTACCTTCATAACTTGGTAGGTGACAATTGACCCTTTTCTACATCAGTGTTCCTCAACCTTGGCAACTTGAAGATGTGGGGACTTCAATTTCCAGAATTCCCCAATCAGCACACGCTTCTGAATTCATGCTAAGTTAAGAGTCCGCACAACTTCAAGTTGCAAGATTATCCTAAATGATGTGTTTAGACTTTCTTACTTTATTTTGCTATCTAGATTCCTTGAGATGGATGACAAACAAACAAACATTTAAATAAATATGTAAATAAAAATGGAAAAAGTCAATTTTTTTTTAGCAACATGTTATTTTTCTACCCAACTTTTGCTGTGTATAATAGCTTCAAACCCAGAGTGTCATGCGTATAGCTCAGAAGTGTAGTCTGTAAAACACCTTCTGCATATCAGTTTTATAAATCAAAATCAGTGGTGGGCTGCTGCCCGTTTGGACCAGCTCATCTGTACAAATACAGGTTGGGCCCACCCACCCACCCAGACGCTATCCCATCCTATTTATCTCATGTTTTTGCTCACCCATCCCGCCTTCGCAGAGCAGCTGCTTTCTGTACCTCACATGATCTCACTCTGGCTGTCGCACGCAGGAAATTTCTCTGGATTTTGCAGCTGCATGCACACAAAAGAGGGGGGGCATTCACATGTTCACATTTTCGGCAAAGTGGCTGTTAAGGCATGTTCAGCCCACCTCTGATCAAAATGCCATAAAACAATATACCTTGCTCCCTCAAAGTTCTTTAGCTAGACAGATCTTTTCCTTTGATGGGAAGGTCCACCCTTTCAGTGCCGTCACTGTAGCTGCTAATTTTGCCATCTGATTGTACCTTTCTGGAGCTTTCTGGCACATTGGATTGTCCATACCTTTTCACAAAACCCTCTGTGGTTACAGTTTTTAGTGAGAGTATGGTTTTAGTTTATTGGAGCTGTAATCTTGATCTGAAGTATCCCTTGTCTGGCAAAACCTAATAAATTTCCTAACTGTATAACAAAAGAATGGATATTAAAAAGCCTTCCATATCTGCCTCCTCTCCACATTTCCCATGAAGTATCCTCCATCTGTCTTCCTTACTGGAACCTTTTAGGATAATGCCTTAAGGAGTGTCAGTATACCCAGGTACATCAAGCAGAAAACACAACAAAATGAGCTAATTGTACTTTATTGTAAGGCTACTTTAATAGAATATTGCAAGTACAAATCTCCTGCTCTCTCTTTTATAGGCTGATAAATTAGGTTCATTCTGGAATTTCTTTCTTTTTCCATTATGTGGCTGTAAACTATCACCTCTCTTATCTGATCAATCCCTAGATAGTTCCTCCCAAGATCATTCCCACATACCGTTACAAGTAGTGAACATTTTCCTCCCATTTCCCCCTCCTGACAACCATTGGATTGCCCTGGAAGAAAACCAGAATACTAATGATAAGCCTCTTGCAGTCATTTGAAATACTCCTGAGAAGAAACAGGCTGCAAATTCTGAGTCTATCCCTTTCCTTGGCGAGAACCTTCTTAAGATTTGAGATTTGCAACTTAAAGGCTGGGAAGAAAGGATTACAAAGACTTTAATGGTCTTTAAAAAAAAAAAGTTGAGTAAACAACATATGCAATTACTCTGTAGGGAAATGTTGTTTAATTAAAATTGAAAGCAATTCTATTAGCATACACACCTGCTGCTCATATGGTTCATTTCTTCCAGAAGTAACTGAATTACCAAATAGAGAGTGCTCACCTACTTGGGAAAGGCTGTTTCAGCATTTTGTCTGTGTCCTCCCATCATTGATTCATTGTTCACTTTAAAAATAGTTATACAACATGCAGATAGAGATCTGTTGGGAGTTGGTCATCAACTGAAAGGGCACTGTTTCTCATTACTCTTTAAGAGTGAGCCAAAAGCCCACAACTCATACATTTTATCGGCAGGAAAGCAACACATATAAACCAGACTTTATATTCAGCTAAGTTACAGCTTGTGGACACTTGTGTTATTCGGAGAGTATGGCAGTTCATGAGGGTATGGGAAAGTATCAAAGTTTCCTCTGTATAGTTCTTACATAAAGCAAGGCTAATTAAAGTCTTTAAGAGTGTGCAACAAATTAATTACTGGAGGCTCTTAAGGAGATGTTTTTGCTATAAATACACCCTACCCACTAGATGAATGTGATAGCCATCCCCAAATGAATGTTTCCCGGTTGTGTTGGAGTACAATTCCCACATTATGGTAGCCCTATGGTAGATCTGGCATGAGGGGAACAGTTATCCTATGATTTTTTCATACAATTGTATCAAAATTTCTCAGATATCTGGTTTTCATGTTTCCATATGCTTATGAAAATATACCTCCAGATGGTGACTGTTCGTGCCTCATTGTTTGCCATGTGGACTCGCCTGAGGAATTTCCACACTATTTTGAAGGCATCTAACATTAGCATTTAAACTTTCTATCTGATTGAGATTTCCATTCTTAAAGGGCAGCTGATCATAGTTAGGCTCAATAGGACAGAATCCAGATTATGGATCTCAATAGGACAGAACCCAGACCAGTTTTAAATAACATTCAGAAGACTAGGGTCCCTGTGAGCATTATATTTGAGTACTCTAATTGATTTTTTTCCCCAGTGTGGATGCATTAGTACTGCAGTCTCTGTGGAAACTTTCAAAAGCATGGGGGGGGGGGGGACCCCTTTTCATCCCATTGGATGTCATAAAGAAATTATGTAAAGGAGCTCTGTTCTGTCCATTAGCTAAGCAGCTCTCCAAAAGCAGACAGAATGGAAGCAGATTGGGTGGCCGAAGAAGTCAATAAAAGAAAGATGAAGTACGAAAAAAGGGTGGATCAGGTTAGAAGCAAAAAAACACAAAAAACACAAACAAAATGGGGGGAATCAACCACTGTATTTCAGGGACATAGTAAGTTAGCAGCTGAGAGTGCTCCTGGGTTCTTACTTCTTAAACCAATCCTTCTCTTTATTGGTCACATAAGCTATAGTAGAGCTGCCATTAAATGAGTTTTTCAAGGAAGCCCCCAGTTATCTTTTTATAAGGAAGTTGCTGTGTAAGTTTACTATTTTTCCACATGTAGGCCCCTGACTGACTTTTTGTAGAACAGGAAGCTAAGTAGCAATAGCACATAGACTTATATGCCACTTCATCAGAGGTGGTATTCAGCAGGTTCTGACCAGTTCTGGAGAACCGGTAGGGGAAATTTTGAGTAATTCAGAAAACCAGCAAATACCACCTCTGACTGGCCCTGCCCCCATCTATTCTCTGCCTCCTGAGTCTCAGCTGATTGGCTGGGTCTTCTTTAGTTGCCCTACACAGGAGAACAGAGCTGTAAAGCAGGTTAGTGGGGTGGGGAGGGAATGGGATTTTGCAGTAACTTTCCCCCAGGAGTGGGGAGGGAATGAAGATTTTGCAGTATCCTTCCCCTGGAGTGGGATGGGAATGGAGATTTTACAGTATCCTTCCTCTGCCATGCCCACAAAGCCACACCCACAGAACTGGTAGTAAAAAAATTTGAATCCCACAACTGCACTTCATAGTGTTTTACAGCACTCTATAAGTGCTTTAGGGTCAGGTCTGGTTAAACTTGGAAGGAAAATGTCCAAAAAAGTATAACTATAGCCCAGAGTCACCTTGTAGGGGTAATTCTGGGCTATATTTAATAAACATTTAATAAATTTAATAAATAAACTATGACTGGGAAGTTGAAAAATATCCTGAAGATAATAGCAAACAAGATCCATACTATGACAAAAGTAAGTCCATAAAGTCACCAGAATTAAAAGATCTTTCTTTATAAAAAAATAAATAAATAACAAGCCTCCACTAATATGAAACATGGCCTTTTAGAGATTTCTTTCTCTTAGCGAACATAGGAAGATGCTCCATGAAGCATGTTTGGATATAAAAGAAGGAAACGCCAAAGGTGCTATTTGAAGAGGCAACTGGACTTTCTGGTTTTTCTTTGAAGACATTTCGCTTCTCATCCAAGAAGCTTCTTCAGAACTGAAGAAGCTTCTTGGATGAGAAGCGAAACATCTTCAAAAAAAAACCAGAAAGTCCAATTGCGTCTTGAAAATCACCTTTGGAACAACCATGACCTGAATGATTGAGAATCTCCTCAGACAAAAGAAGAGAATGTGAGTAGACAGTGCCATATTATCACTGACTACCAAGGTGATCTTAGGCCCCGAAGGTTTTTAATATGACTTTTCTCCAAGAATGTGTGATCCATTGGCATGAATAAAAATCCTGTTAAATCTTTCCTCCCTCTTCCAATGGAGGGTAATTTTGCCCATATCTGCTACTGGCACAGTGCCCAAAACATCCAGAGTAGGTCTGCATCGAGTATGTTCATTACTGATGAATTTCACCCCAAATACAGAGGCCTCCTGTTGTTCGGGAAAAGAAAAGAACAGATGTCCTTAAGTATCTCTTCCCTTGTCTAACATCCCATTGTCAAACTGTCACATGTAGAGAATGGCAGCATTAAGTGTACTGGCATACTGCCTACTGCTGTAAACAAATCTTAGCATGTTTGGGTAGCAATCACTGTGGCATCTGTATAATTGCTAAGTAGCCAAGCTTTATACTGAACCGTTTGAAAAAAGTACTGATTTTTTAAAAAAGAAAAATATTGAATATAAATAACTCTCCCTTGCGTGTTGACAGGGTAATTAGACAATTCTTTTTACAGGCAGTTTGTGCATGTTTACATTTATAATTTTATAAATTTAGCCCTTTACAGTCTCACAAAATGAGATTCTGCCATTAATGTTTTACTTAAGGGCATGATCATTCACAAAAGCTCTTAGAGTGAAAAGCAAAATGTAATGATACCTTTTCCTGTAGGATAATAAATGATATTATTACAGGTATATTTTTCCCTACTAAAATTGAATAACTGGATGGTCATGGACATTTATTGGGGACAAATCTCAATGTATAACATGCCATTTGTGTAAATGAACCAAGTTATCTAATCATGGCTTGTACTAGGTGTCATCTATATTTTAAAGAGCCATGTTTTAAATACCAGTCATTTGACTTTCAATTTTATTAGGTTCTTTCAGCACAGTGCCTTTTTAGGTTTACCTGAGAACTGGCTTCTACACAAAATATAGCAAAACAAGGGGTATTTCTGTGTTTTATTGACATTTCAGAATCTGGAGATTGTTCCATAATGTTAGATATCTCAGAATCCTATTTGCAAAGTAGCCCTATCATTTTCTTCTTAAAAACTAGTAGATTTTTAAACCACACTGCAATATGAAGCCAAACACACAACATAATAATTCTCGTCTTCTACTCCACATATTCCCCTCCCTGAAAACTATTATCTGGGCGGGGAAGAAAGAAATGGGAGAAAAGTCTTCATTCTTTAATGAGATTTTCCCAGTTGTATACCTGACAAACATATTCTCTGACAAAGTCCCCACATCCCAAATCACCATAGCTATCATTGTGGATAATGGGAATTAGTAGAGAATATCCTATTGTGTGGATACTAGATTAAGGAAAATCAATCTCTTTCAATCAGTCTGAATAAGTTTTTGCCAGAGTTTGTATCCTTATGGGCATCCATAACAAATGTTTTTAAGCTACCTTCATTGTTATCTTTTTTTTCCAGGGATCATCCTAATATTTTGCCAAAAATATCCTCTATTCTTAAATTGCAAATAAATATAATAGTGCTCAATAGTGAGGAAATTAATTGAATATATGGTTCTAAGACTACATTATTCTAATATTTTTATTAGAATATGGAAAATCTAATCAAACATGATTCAGAATGTGGTACCCAAACAAAGGACACATAAAAGTATAACTAATATTTATAACAACAATTGTTTGGTGTTAACTGACTGTTTTCTGTTTTAGCTTTGTTATACCCCACCCAGAGTTACTTGTTTTGTGAAATGGGTGGCTATATGAATTTGACAGGAAAATAAATATAATGATATTATCTAGGTAAGTGTTTCTCACCTAGCAATTTTAAGATGTATGGACTTCAACTCCCATAATTCCCTGGCCAGCATTACCTCCAGCTCACTTCCAAGGAAACCAAATCTCACTTAATAAGACAGAGTACCTTCTGAAACTCTGCAGAGTTTATCTCTAAGCCAGTTTCTTATTGTGGAAACTCTTGTACCTCTGCTCCGCAGTCACTAGCTTAATTTAATTTAGCTTCTCTGGTTTTCCTCTAAGACAGGGCTGTCAAACTCCCGACCCACAGAGGCCAGATGTATCACACGCTGGCCACACCCTCGCCCAGTTTAGCAAAGGAAAAAAAAGTCCCAATACCTCACGTGACATGTGACCACCCTGATGACATGTGTTTGACACCCCTGCTCTATGACATCTGATTGTACTACTGTTATATTCAAACATTATTTTTTCAAACAGCAAAATGTGGTAGTTAACAGTTTTGTAAACACTTTTTGCTGTATATTTTTCCCTATGAATAGGAGCTGCTTTGGGGAGAAGTCACCTGTTAAGCATATATAGCATGGCGTTAATTCATTAGATTGCATGCCAGATTTTGTTTTCTATAAAGTATTAGTTGGGCAAGGGTATTGATGTAATGAGTTCTTAATCTGTCTGCTAAAATAACTATCAGTTGGCCTCCAGATGCTTTTTTAGGATTCTAGATCAAAGTTTTTGCAAGGATGGACATTCTGAGCCCGCTGGGTGATATGCAGCTTCTGAGCCCCCTTTCTGTCACCATAGCCTGCCTGTGATCTCTTCAACTGCTCATCCAAGATGCTGCTGTCCCTAACTATAACCCTTTAAAATATGTTAAGTGCCATCATTCACTTTAAGATTAGGTTAATTCCCCATACAATATGTTACAAAGATAGATAAATTAATGAAAATCATTCCAAATATCTTTGATTAAACTGAGGTTGTCTTAAAATGAAGGTGGGTTTAACCTACCAGATTTTCAAGGGTATTGTTCAGCCTATATTTAAATATCCAAATTCTTTTGGAAAGAGATCATTTATGAAAGTTGTCCTAGACTACCTTCTAACCAGCATTATAAAGCCATTTGGCTTAATTATGTTGCTTTTACTGAAAATGAGAAGCAGCTGAGAAGAGGGCCAGAATCTACAGAAAAAATGTTTTGGAAGGTTACAGGTGATTAACCCACGGTTCTATGTTCAGCACACTCTCCCCTTGTGCTGTTTTCTCATTTGCTGCACAGGTTGTATCACTCATAAGCAATTTACTAATTTTTAAGAATAAAATCTCCAACTTGTAAGTTTATAGAAACATTTTGGCTGTAACCAAGCCTGTGAATTAACAGAGGTGATCTTTTACCTTCCCTGCAATTTCTTGTTTTGGAACTATCAAACCAAGAAGACTCTATTTGTTGTTTTGCTTTAATAGAAGGTATGGGATCTACCAGAACAAGCAAGTGGATATGAAAGTTTTTCTGTCTCTTTATCAGCCTGTAGTTCTTCCCAAACTTGCAATAGTTTCATAAGACTGATAAGAATTAATGATTGCATTAAGGGCTGAAAAAAGCTGAAGCATATAAAAGAGAATATTTGTGGCTAAAGGTTTAAATGAGGGGTCCTAGTTGTTTCATTGCCCAAACTAGGTAATATCAGTGATGTTCCCTGGTTTGAGTAATGAAATGTCTGCAAGAAAATAAGCTCAGAAAGCACCTAGGATCCCTCAAGCTGCAACATCTTTAAAACTATCTAATGCTTAGAATTGTCTCCATTCCCAAACCCACCTTCTGAATCATTTTTGAAGCATCACAGTCCTAACTAGAACCAAAGATATACAGAGAAGTGAACAAGGTGTGGGATTCAAAAATTTTAACAACCGGTTCTGTGGGCATGGCTTAGGTGGTGGGCGTGGCTTGATGGTCATGTTATTGGCTGGGTGTGGCCAACTCAACATCACTCACATCAAGGCACACATCTCCTCGCATGGCCTCTCATGACTGTGGGGTTGCTGCAACAGTCGTAGGTGTGAAAAATGGTCATAAGTCACTTTTTTCAGTGCCATTGTAACTTTAAATGGTCACTCCACACAAGCAAAGTACCAGCAAAGGAGGGGGGGGGGGAAATTCCAAAGAAGTTCCTGAGACAGGAAGTCTAGTCCTGCCAAGAATGTAATAAGGGTTAACGGAGAGGCAGTTTCTGTAAGCAACACCAGAATGTTTCCTGCCTGCCTTCCTTACAGGATTAGGCCAGTAATTTCTTCTAACAACCAGTTCTCTGAACTGCTTAGAATGTTAACAACCGGTTCTAGAGAATAGGTGAGAACCTGTAGAATCCCATCCCTGTAGGAGATGGCCAGAGAAGTAAAGAGATGTGGCTTTAGTTACTAAAGCCACACAGATTCCATGGAGAGATCTTCACCAAAGGCTCCACTGAGGAAAAAAAAGATGGACAATAAGCTCTTCCCTTTACACATGGACCCCATGGTAAAATTCCAAGAAGCTATTGTGCTACTAACTTACTGGCCAAGTTTAACTGACGTTCTAAGGAGAAGAAGAGTTTTAGAATTAAATACACAAATCCATTCAAGTATTTATTTCTAAATTTCTAGACGACCTAACTCCAAAACAAATCTGGCCAACTTCACAAAAGTAAATAAACAACAACCATGTATAACACAACAAACATCCCAGAGGACAGAAACATCTTTGAGAGGTCCTTGGTGCTCTCTGAGTTTGACTGTTTTCTTGAAAACATTCATTGCCCAAACTAAGTAACATCATTTTTCCACATTCCTGTTCCAGTTTAAAAGGCCCATCCAACCAAAACCTTGGAGAAAAAGACAATTGAAGGCAGGCAACATGGTCAGCTCGCTGAGTTTACAAAAAGCCTTATTTTGTGGGCAGGGAAACAGTTAACCTAAGCATGCTTGACTAAATAGGCAATAAATCAGGTTCTAGCTTCTTACTGCATTTTTTTTATAGCTGAAGCTATAAAGAGGGAGAAGCTGTTTCTTTATATTGTCTGAAAAGCTGTATTATTGTAGTCTCATGTAGCTGAGAATGAAACTTGGTTTTTCTGGTGTCTGTTGATGTTACAAACTTTCAGTGGCTTGGAGGCTTCAACCTTGTGTCTCCTTCTCTTTTCTGGTTCACCTAGGCTTCCTTTTCCCATTTCTATCATTCTAGTTGATTAGAGACAGATTTAGATATTGTCTTTCCAATCAGACAATCTGAATATTGGGTGAGTTGAACAAGTCTAAATTAGTTAAGCATATTTAGCATATTTTTGTCAGAGTATATTCATGAATTGGAATAGAGCATAATAAGGTCAGCCAATGAATAGGCATAGCAACTAAGTCAGCCAATGGGGACTGTTTTGGAAACTGAAACTAGAAGTAGCCTAGGCTGGAAACTGAAACTAAAAGTAGCCTAGGCGGCTCTATATTAAGCTCTGCAATTCTGCAGGTATGTTGACCTCTGAGTCTGTCTATTGAAAATGAAACTAACTTGCTTGCTTAAGACTGGAGCACTGCTCTGAACTTGCAACATGTTTCTGTCTGAGTTTGTTCCATGTTGGAGAAATCTACAACTGGTTTGTAAAATCTACTTACCATGTTTATAAAGATGTTAAATGAAGCATCAGCCATTTGTGTTTATTTTTCTGGTGCTGAATTATCAATGCAAAACTCTGGACAATTTCCCCCTCAGAAAACAAATTGGTTATGCCCAGAAAACAGAGGAAAAGGAAGCTTCACCTGGGTGGATGAGAACAAGCCAAGGTGGTTAAATCTGTCAATGAAGTTTTTGACATTGAGCTGGAAATGTTTGTTCTTGCTTCTGATACTACTGAAATGTGGGCTTCTATAGGAGCATTTGTTCTCCAGGTGATGGTGAAACTGCAATGTTAGTGAGTTCAAATATGGCAAAATGTGTGCTGAAATTATTTAATGCTCAAAAGTATTTAATACTCTGTGCCAAATGAAGAAGAACAGTCAAGGAGATGTGACAGAGAAAGGTGTGTTGGGAGTGGAGAGCAGAGAAATGTGTCCTAAGATCATGTTGAAGGTGAGCAGAAGTTAAATGAAGAATGATACCATCAATTTCTGTCCTCTAAAAATAGTTGCCTACATGTTTTGACAATTGGATAATGTGGATACACTCAGAGTTTGATCCTGGGAATTGTAACCTAAAGTACTTTGAGAGAGTAGGTCTAATTTAAAATAACAGAATTTATTGTATTGGAACGTTATGTGTTATATTACATTATGTGGTATACTGTAGCTATTAGCATATCTTAGCAAGATCATATTGCTTATATACTGCAACATGTTATTTTTTAGAAGATTATGTTCATTAAAAGATTACCCTGGAAGCTTCGTTATATTTTGTAAAGTTAAGTCTGTGATAACAAAGAGTTGAGCATATAGCAATAGTACAAATGTAATGGCTATAACCAAACATTAGAGATTTATTTCTCAGTCACACATGATTAAACCATTATCCTTTGTGCTTTATAACAGACTGGTATATTTATCAGCGTAAACCTTGAAAGCAGCTGTTATCCTACAAGCTGCCATTTTTTCACAGTGCACCAAGTAAACTTTGACAGAAAGTAAATATTATTGTTTTATGAAACTGCGAAGAAGTAATATTTCTAAGGAAGGATGCTTGCATGCAGACCCAAGATAGCAATACATAGCAATGTAATGACCATAGTTTTGTTCCCAATGAAATATACTGTAGGACCCACCATGGAATCCTTTCAGAAATGCAAATTAAATGCAGGACAGTATAAATTATTGAAACCACATTTTAAATATTAGATGCAACAAGGTTCATGATATTTCCTCTGGAGACCTAACACTTTTCAGAGTTTGACAGAGACAAATTGTACCAAACAATTGCTCAGCCACCTTCTCCTCCTCCCTTTCTTTCTCCGGAAGAGGAATTTAGGAAAATAATTGGTAAGCCAGGAGAGGGGAAGTTGCTTCACCAATTTTTCCTCAAAACATAGTGATGAGGATGCAGGTTTAGAGTTTCAGGGTGCCTCTGGTGTGAAGCCTAGCAGAATTTCACATCACAAAAAAAAGAGTGCTATCTTGAAAAGTCATTAGTAGTTGGGTTTCTCATGAACTTTAACATCCTTCACGTTTGATTTCTGAAAGAGCCAACAGAAGCTCTGCATATTTTTACTGTGAGATTCAAAGGTGGTATTCAGCAGGTTCTGACCAGTTCTGGAGAACCAGTAGTGGAAAATTTGAGTAGTTCGGAGAACTGGCAAATATCACTTCTGACTGGCCCCGCCCCATCTATTCTCTGTCTCCCAAGTCCCAGCTGATCGGCTGGGTCTTCTTTTGTTGCCTTGCACAGGAGAACGGAGCTGGAAAGCAGGTTAGTGGGGTGGGGAGGGAATGGGATTTTGTGGTAACCTTCCCCCAGGAGTGGGGTGGGAATGGGGATTTTACAGTATCCTTCCCCTGCCACGCCTACCAAGCCACACCCACAGAACCGGTTGAATCCCACTACTGGTGAGGTCAACCTGGATGATGCAACATTTGGCAACATTTAACCCCTTTGGGTTGATCTTTAAAAAAATGGTTAGTATGGAGAGACAAAATTGCAGTTTACTCTGCTGTTTGTTTGTTTGTTTGTTTAACACTATCCTTGCCCTAGTGTTTTATCTCCTTTCCAAGATTCAGGAGACCACTTAAGAGCTGTTTTCGTCATAACTTGCTATGCTGGTGAAATGGTGGGAGAAGGAAAAAGTATTTCAAATGATGGAAAGCAAGCAAGGGTAAAACACCAAAAATATAAAAGCATCGCTTAGTACATGGTGTCTTTGGGTTATTCTGCTTTATTTCAGTAAAAGTACAATTACTATGATATGAAGCTTTGCCACTTTTTGTTAACATTAGACTCAAAAAGCATTAAGGGAAGAAAAGGCAACTTTTTCTACATTTGAGAGAGATAGGCTACAAGAATGTTTCTCCATAGTTCTAAAAGATGAATTTTATCTCTATCTTAGTAAATGGAAGTACAATTGAAAGCAAAAGTTTGACCAAATTTTCGTCAAAGTATATGTTTCAATAAATCTTGGATATATTGATATTTGGCTGAATCTCTATTTCTTTTAACTCACGTACAGTGTTTCCTGTGCCATTGACTGACATACTATCCCAAAGCATAATAAAGAGATCTCCATATTTAAAGTTTGCCAAGATGTTTGTTTCTTCAAATATTTCTCCTTTTTTTCCTCCAAATATACCTTATGCAATTGTCTTCTATTTGTTTTTCATCAGCACAGAGTACTTTTTCTCCAAAATGTTTCAGCCTAACTTGGTTTTCTTTTGCCTTCTTTTAGAGAATGACTTTTGTGAAATATTTTTCACAAGATTTCCTGGCAATCTATCACCCATGTAGATAATTGTGTTATAAGCAATTACTATGAACTTGTGGACATCTACTACTAATTTCTTAACAATGTTTCTCACATTGGAAATTGCTAATTATATGTGTTTGGAAATTTTTATAGCCTTTCCTATTTTGTAAGAGTGAATTATCTTCATTTTTTTAGGCCCATCTATGCTTGTTAAATCATGACCTGACAGGCTAGGCAGGTGAAAAAGTTTGTTCACCTGGGAAATTGTCTTTACATGGCTAATTATAAGGAAAATGAGTCTGTGATTTTTTGGGGGGGTTATTTAATAGGAAGGAAGGAAGGAAGGCAGTTGCCATTTTCACTTTTGTTTTCTTATTTTGAATCTATAAGCAACCATATATAAATAGGAAGAATGTGTGGTTGCTTTTAACTAAGCCTTGGATCCTAATTTTTCAAAATATTCTGGTTTCTTTTTATTGATTGATTGCTTTTTCAAATTTATAGATCCACCCACTTCACAAAACAAGCCAACTCTGTTTTGAAACAGGTCCTCTTTATCTGCCTCCTAAGTTCCTTTTTTTGAAGTCCGTTCTCCACACATATGTCTGAGTTAGCACATGATATTATCACAGATGTAGAAAACTGTGTGGGTAGAAGAGGATGGCTAACCCACTATTATTACCAAGACCATGTATGTATCTATAAAATGTTTATACTTTCTTCATGACCAAATCTCAGTCATTGTAGGATGAAATGCATCTTGTTTGATGTCCCCAAAACTTGACTTCTTCTTTCGCATCAATTTTTTTTCACAAAAAAGAAACACCAGAGCTATCTGCACTGGGTCACAAAAGTTCAGACCACAAACAGACAGAAACAAAAGAATACAGAAAATTATAACTCTTTTTCTCATCTGGTTGTTGTCTGTTATTGATTTATTGATTGATTATTTATGTATCTATTGCATCCCAGGCTTGACAGCTGTACTGCTGTAGCACCCTTATGAACTGATGTTTACTGTCTGGCAATGCTCTGCTTCTATTAATGAATCAGTTTTATTTCACATATAAGTCAATGTGCTCCTTGAAGTCAATTCTCTCGTCCAGAGTCTTGAATCTCAGTTTATTTTATGGATTGATTTGATGCAGTTGCCGATCTCACTTACATGACTCTTATAACTCAAAGCCCTTTTATACTAAGATAATTGATCTCTTATAGGCCCAAATCAGGAAGAAGTTTGACATCTATTTTTTTAAAAAGTGGTTCTCTGGCCAGCAAGAACATCCGAAAGCAAAATTATGATTTTTAGGAAAAGGACAACATTACAATTAGACCATAAATAGTTTTCAAGTTGATCTGATCTTTTTAAAATATGAAATTGGGAATCTATTTAAATAAATAGTAATCTGGCAAAACAAAATGTTGTTTTTCTGTATAAGCTCAGTATAAACTATTGATTTTCTCAAAATACAGAGAGAAAAGAACACCACTAAACTTTGCTGATTTAAACTATGGTGCTGAGAGTTGCTTGGTGATAGTATGGTATAAAAACAAAGAGAATTTGATTATAACAAGCTTAAAAATTGCATCAGACCCCTTCTTCCGGGACTTCCTAATGGTATGCTAGCTGGATTGTTACTGTTATAAAGTAGAAACTTCCTATTCCTAGCAAGACAAGAGAATATTATACTGACCTTTCCCTTCTAAAGGTCACAAAAGGAAATGACAAACCAATAACCTAAGAAGTTCCTGAGAAAAACTGAGAGCCGTAGACATAGCAAAGGGTCAGTTTGAGGAGTTATCTGGGGTTTTGTAGTCAAAACAAAATGTTTTCCTATGGGAATCAAGGACATTTCAACAGGTGGCAGGGAAGAGAAAGAGTAGAGCAACTGAGCAACCAGCCAGCACCTCTATTGGACATTGTGATTGGTGACTGGTGGGGAGGGGAACTTTAACTTTTTAATTAGGTGAAAACCGCGGGAACTTTCAGAGTCAGTTTTCACCAGTTGTGCCAATATGATGTATCTAATAAATTGTTTTTTACAGGTAGGAATCTACCTGCCTCAGTGTTCTGCTTTCAATGGATGCATTACTTAGAATGTTGATGTGTATGTGAGAGAGAGAGGGAGGGAGGGAGGGATATTTGGAAACTGGCATTGCAACATAGATTCGGGATTTGCTTGAATGAAGAAGGTTCTGAAATATAGATAAATACACTCAAAGTGTGCTTTCAATAATATCCCTTGAGGCTACCCACTAGCTCTGAGAATTTTCAGGATTCAAGTTTGCAAGCTGTTCATGTGAATGATTTGTTTATTTTATACTACTGCATGGTTGGTGATTTACCTCCAGAGGCATAAAATGAAACAAACACTGAAACAAAGAATAATGGGTATCCAGATCTGTGAAGTGCTCTGTTGTCATTTGATATAAGCTGGTTCATAGCTTTAATCAGTGGTTTGTTTCTCAATACAAATGAATTGCCTTAACCAAAGGGTCAGCTTATGAAATTAATTTGTTAAAAGGAAAAATGAGGAAAAATGAATGTGCATTATCTTGGAGAGCTTTAAAAAAATCATAAGGACTAGACAGAAAAAGCTTCGTATAAGTGGACTGTTTTAAAGATTGAATAGCTAGATGACTTGACAGAGGTTTTTTCACTCTTTCAGTGAATTTTTAATCATCCTAAAAAGTCAGATACTTTTCCTGTTTCACCTCCAGCCTTACTCAACCTACTTCAGCATCTGATATTGAGAAGTATATTGCCATACACGTGAAAGTTACATTTAGCCATCATGAATAAATATTGATGTACTTTGCATTCTTCTGATTGCAAATCTGTTAAAAGAATAAGATAGATAAAAATAGATAATTAACGGAGAGGGCGGAGCTGGCGTCGCAACGATACGGCATGCAATCTTGGAGGTCTGAGATCGCTGCCGATATCGTTGCTCCTGAATGGTCCAAGTGGATCTAAACCATCCTGAAGAGACAGTGAATGTAAAGAGTGCATCCTGTCAATCCCAGGGATATGGCAAAGTCCCTGGTACATCCAGGAGAAGCTCTTTTTGCCAGCGGCAAAGAGGCAGCCATTAAAGCTGCCTAAGTTAGGACAGCTCCGAAACGAAAGAGAACGAAAGAGAAAGTGTGCTGGTTTGGTGAGAACTTTTCTTTATTTAAAGATTTGAGAGGACGCCCTAAGGGAAAGAAAAAATCTGTAAAAGTTTTTTGACAGAAGTGAATAAGCGGTGATTTTAAACAGGAATGTCAAAGTAATATTTTTTTTTCTTATTGCTGATGATCCTATATTTCAAAACTGGACTGGTTTTTTTCCCTTTTTTTATCTACTCTTTTCTTTCCCCTTTTTGATTTTATAATATATTAAGCCAGAGACTCCCTTTTAGTCTTTTTTTAAAAAATATTTTCTTCCTTTTTTAACTAATTCTTATTATACTCTGCTGGAAAAGGAGGGGGAAAGTGAAAGCTAAAGAAACTTTGTAACACTGCCAACTAGAGGCTTGGAAATATTCTACTTTTCCTTTGATCAGACAAAGCTGAGAAAACACTTCCGGTTGCAAGGCTTCGGCGGTGGCAGGAATCCGCTTCTCTGCGGGTCCCTGCTGCGCTCGCCGTCAAGGTACCCCCGATCCAACTGGATTCGGGGGTTGTCGCTGCCCTGAAGGGGCAGCGGAAGACAGGAGATCCGGGCAGGGGTCTGGGGATATTGCACCCCCCTTCCCCAGCCGGCTAGACTCCTTTTTCCTGAGACGGTGGAGTGGCTGTCAGTATGGCAGCCACAAAGAAATCTTCAACTGGATAAGATTGTGCAGGAGAAAGACCCAGAAGAGAAGTTTTCTTGGCTGAACCAGGACATTATGTTACTTTTAAAACACCCTGGAAACCTGACTTTGGATTGATACATTTGTTTCCAAAAGAATTTGTTACATCGGCGAAAGTGCTGAAGGAAAGCTCACTCCCCCTCCTTACAGAGAAAGCAAAGGAGCACAGAAAAACCTGCTTTTTAAAGGTAAAAATAAGCTCTTTGTTATAAGTGGGAAGGAGAGGACTAAAAAATTTTTTTTTAAACTTTGTTGGAGGAGACGCCTTGAAGATTACAAGACCATTAATTAATGGTGATACGGCTTTTAAAATACATCTGGGATTTTGCCTCTGGAGGAAAAACTGTAAAGAGAAGAAGAGGAAAAATTTTTTGTTTGTTTGAATTGTTTGATAACTCTGATATTTGAAAATTACTTTAAGATTGAAAGCATCTGGGTTGTTTTTAAAAAACCTATAATGGTACCATCGGTTGATGAACTGAAAATGGAATATGAAAAATTAAAAGAAAGACAACAAAGTGGCAAGGATTCCTTGGGAGCTGCCTTCCATTTTTTAGAAATGGCGGTTTCTACGTACCAGCAAATACTGGAGGAAGGAGAAGAAGAAGAAGAAAAGGAAGAAGCCATTTTTAATGGACTAAAAAGTTTGACTAAGAAAGAAAATGGGAAGAGAGGAAGGAAAAATGAGAATTTAAGATTTAATCAAACAACCAAGAAAAAGAAAAATAGGGTGAAAAGAAGGTACAATGTTAAAAAGCAATTGAAAAGAGAATTACAACAGAGAGGGAAACTTAAAAAGGGGGGGGGGCAAAAAGACCAGATTGGAGAAGAAAGGTAGGGAAAAAGGAAAAAAAAGCCACGGGTTAGAACAAGATTTTAAAAAGAAAGGTTTTTTTAGAGACGAAGGATGATGGATAGTCTATAATTAAAGAAGATTCTGCAAGAGTGCATAAGATAGTATTGTAGTATTTGCATTTGAAACAGTTTATTGGAATATTTAATAAAATATTAATGTTTAATAATGATAGATGTTGATATTTAATAAAATATTAGGAGAATGTGTTAAATGATTAATGCTTAGTTAAAGTTCAATTTGTTATTGTTTTAATGTTATTATAACTTTAGTATTTTATTTTTTTATTCTAAAACAATGTACTTATCAGAATTAGAATTAGAATAGAAATTATACATTTAACTATACTATAAGTTTACTATTCTTTTATTTTAAGATTTAATATGTAGAATGTACTAAGCAGAATCAGGATGGAAATTATGTATTATTTTAAGCTTTATTTTAGGAGAAGGCGTCATACTTCAAAAGTGATTACAGGGGAATTTTTTTGTTAAAGAGAAGAGATAAATAGATGTTTGGTAAAGAATGGACAAAAGATATAAGTATAATGACTTTGAAATAAGATGAAATAAATAAAATATAATTAAGAGAGTGAAAAGATGGGAGAAGTTATATAGAAAATACAAAATGGTTAATAAGATATGAAGGGTATATAAGGTGGGCATGAATTTGATTTAGGTCTGTCAAAAAAGATGTAACCTGGGGCCAAGTCACTTTTCAAAAGAAGTTTTATGTTTTATGTTTAGTGTGTGGATTATTTATGTTTGATTGTAAATTAATAAAATCTTGGAGAAATGAAATTAAAGGGAGAGAAATTGGGAAAAGATATGTACAAATGATAACTAAGGAGGTTTTTTTTTCCAATGTTTTGCTTTAGGTTATGCATTTTGTGTGCTTATGACTGATTGAGAATTACTAAAACTTTGATAGAAAGAAATATAATTGAATAAAAGTGAAGGGAGAAATAATGAGAAATTTGGAAAAGATATATATGTGTAAATGGAAATGTGATAATGTGGAACTATGTTTTAAAAAAATAATGCTTTATTTGCCTTGTTAAAATTTATAAGTAATTCTTAGAAAGGAAGTTTTATACTTTTATGTGTTATGTTTTGTTTGTCTTCAAAAATCAATAAAACTTGTTCTTAAAAAAAAAAGACAAAGCTGAGAAAGAATTGAGACTTTTTTTTCAAGGACACTGCCTGTTTGATAAGATAGAGGGAAGAGCACGGGAGAGTATTATTGCAGGTGCTCTTTTCGGTTTCTATCAACAGCTGGAGTCTGGTGTTGAAATCTAGGGGGAAAAAAGGTGATAAGTTTTTGGAGAAGAGAGTTATAATAAGAGCCTTGGATAATTAAACAAAGTGCAGTGTGCTCTTTTTACTTTTTCTAAGTTGTGCTATCCCTCCTCACCTGCTTTATTTTATTTCATTTTATCTTTTTTTTTTTTTTTTTTTTTTTGCAATAGCTATTTGGATCTTTGGCTTTGTTGGAGCTTGTCTTTGTTTTTCTTTTTTTTTCCTTTGGAAGTCCAATCTCTATGCTTGCTTTTTATTTTAAAGCTTTAGTGTTAATGTTTCCTTTTTTTAAAGAGAATAGCCTTTTTTTTCTCCTTTCCTGGTATTTTTGTTTTTTCATCTACCTTTCTGGTTTATTTGTGTGCACTCTTTTCTATTTGAGACCTCTCAATTGGATTAAGGTGTTGAAGAACCTGAAGAATTTTTCCTTTCCTTTTTCTTTTTTTTTCAAGCCTTTTTCTTCATCTAACCACCAATTGGATTAAGGTATACAAGAACCTGAAGAAATTTTGTCCTCCCTTTTTTTTCTTCTTTTTTTTTTATAATTACTATTTGGCTTCTTTTTTCTACTATTTTTATTCGAACTACAATTGGTTATTTCACAATTGGATTAAGGTTTAGAAGAACCTGAAGATTTTGAATTGCTTAAAATGAGTAGGAAACTAACAGCTCCTGGTTCTTCAACTTCTACTTCCTCCTCTCCACCATCTGGAGGACAACATTCAATATAGACAATGTTAAAGCAAGAAAAAGAACAAGAAAAAGTGATTCTGCAGATGATTATGCAAGGAATTCAAAATATTCAAGCAAGCTCAGAGAATATTGAAAAGAGAGTAGAGAACATTGAACAAAGAACAGGGAAAACCGATGAAAAAGTGGAGTACATCCAACAAATGGTGTTGAAGTATGATGAGAGATTCCCAAAAATTGAAGAAGGTAAACAAAGAGACAAGAAGATTGGAGATATTGATAATAGATTAACGGTGGTTGAACAAGATAAAAGTGGTATGTTGAGATGGGAGATGGATAGATCAGAATTCTATCTTAGATTCCAAAATGTAGAGGAAGAAAAAGGACAAAACTTAGCTGAGATAATGATAGAAATACTGGCTGAAACTTTGGAAATAACTCAAGAGAAGATCATGGATGGAATAGACGAGGTTTATCAAGTTTTCACAAGGTGTGCGATGAGAAATAGCTTACCAAGAGAAATTCACATTAGATTTACAAAGAAAGCCATTAAAATGCAAATATTGCAAGTGGCAAAAGAGAAAACATTGAAATATAAAGACAAGGAGATTGTGGTCTTGAAACAAATACTCAGAAGAGTGAGAGAGATGAGAAGAGAATACTGATTCCTGACTAAAATGCTACTTTAAAAAAAGGTGTATTATAGATGGCTGATTCCAAAAGGTTTAATGTTCACATGGCAAGAACAGAGATATAGAATTGACTCAATTGAGAAAGCGGAATTATTTTTTACAGAATTTTTTGGAGGGAAAGAGGAAGAGGCAAAAAAAGAAATCTCACTAATTGAATTCCAAGAGGACTGCCAAATGGCGATTGAAAAAGAAGAAGGTGCAGTAGGTGGAAAGGTGGAAGCCAAAGAACAACGTGAACCAAGATCGATGAGAGCTGCTAAACCGAACTACAAAATATAACCATGGAAGAAAAAAAACTGATTACAATTAATATAAATGGACTTAACTCAGCCGTTAAAAGAAGGAAAACCTTTCATAAATTAGAGAAATTAAAATTTGATATAATTTGTCTAGAAGAAGTACATATTAAAAAACAATATGAACAATTGTTGATACAGCCAAAACTAGGGAAAATATTTGCTTCCTTGACACAAGGTAAGAAAAGAGGAGTGGTTTTATATATTAAAGAGACCATCCCAGCAAAATTGATTTATACCGATGATGATGGAAGAATACTAATGGTGGAAATAATGGAAATACGAAAACACTCCTGATTGCAATCTATGCCCCGAATGACAAACAAGAAGAATTCTACAAAAAATTACATATGAAAATAATTGAACTGGAATATGCTAATATAGTTATGATGGGAGATTTTAATAGTATTGTAGACAATAAACTGGACTATACAGCACAGAAAACAATAGAGCAAAACGGAAAGACTCTCCCTAAATCTTTTTTTAAAATGGTAGATGAAATAAACTTAAAAGATACATGGAGAGAAAGAAATGGTAAAACTAAACAATACACCTTCTATTCAAATAGACACTCATCATGGTCCAGAATAGATATGATATGGATGTCAACAGATTTAATAACTAACATTCAAGAAATAAATATTGAAACAAGTACTTGGGCAGATCACAATCCAATGACTATTCAATGGAAAGGACAAAAAAGAAGATCTAGATGGACGTTAAATAATACTATTTTAAAGGAAAAAGACTTCATACAGTGGATGGAGAAAGAATTGGCTTTTTTCTTTAGAGAAAACAAAAAAGAAGATACATCAATTCAGAATGTACGGGATACAATGAAGGCATATGTTAGAGGCTTGATAATAGACTATACAAGGAAAAGAAATACTATGAAAAGATTAGCCTCTAAGGCCTTAGAGGATGAGTATAAAAGACTTGAAAAAGAGCTACAGAAAATGCAGAAAATACAGAAAAAGGACATTAAGCTAAAAATTGATATAGTTAAACATAAAATGACCAAAATTGATAGAAAAGACATATGGAAAGGTGGCTGGTTTGAAAATAAATAAAGATAAGACAAAGATCTTGACAAAGAATATGTTACTAAGATAAAAGGAAGAACTGGCAGACCTATTGAAAATTCAGGTCACGAATAAGATCAAGTACTTGGGGATATATTTGACAGCAAGATGTAGTACACTAAAAGAGAATAATTATATCACGCTTAAACAGCAGATAGCGCTAGATCTAGCGAAATGGGAAAATTTACAACTGTCACTAATGGGGAGAATTTCAACAATCAAGATGAATATATTACCCAGAATTTTATATTTGTTTCAAACAATTCCAATTAGTCTTGGAAAAAATTTCTTTGAAGATTTAAATAAAATTGTGTTGAAATATATATGGCAAGGTAAGAAAGCGAGAATAAAGTTAAAATTTTGCAAGATGCTAGAATTAGAGGAGGATTTGGTTTGCCTAATTGGGAGTTGTATTATCAAGCTACAAATCTGATGTGGGTTAAGGAATGGATAACACTAAGAAATACTAGATTGTTGACATTAGAAGGACATGATTTGTTGTTGGGGTGGCATGCTTTTTTATGGTATAAAGGAACTAAAACACAGGGGTATTTTAGAAGACATTATATACAGGAGACTCTGTGGTTAAACTGGGAGAAGATTAAAAGACAATGTTATTTGAAAATTCCAGTCTGGCTATTGACTATTGAAGCATTTTCTTATCCTATAATATACAAAAAGGAAGAAACAGTTAGATATGGTGAAATATTGAATGAAAAGGATGAACTCAAATCTATACAAAAACTAGAGGAACAAGGTATAAAGATGAATTGGTTTTCATATGCGCAAATACATTCAAGGTATGATAAAGATTCTAAAATGTATGGTTTCTATGATAAATTGACTAATTTAGATAAGATTTTGACAGGTACTGATGAAAAGGTGATTAAAAAATTGTATGGATATTTATTAGAAATTAAATTAGAAGAAGAACAAGTTAAAGAAACTATGCTTGCTTGGGGGCAGAATTTTGGATATGGGATTATTTAGAGAAATGGCAAATATTGTGGTCTCAAAATTATAAAATGACAATGTCAACAGCATATAAAGAAAATTTGTATAAGATGTTTTACAGGTGGCATTTCCCCCCGACAAGAATAGCAAGAATGTTCAAGAATAAATCTAAAAAATCTTGGAAATGTCATCAGACACCTGGCTCATATTACCATATGTGGTGGACTTGTGCGGATGCTAAAAAATACTGGACTAAAATCCACATGTGGTTGGAAAAAATGACAAAAAAAACATATAGACTTGAAACCAGAGATTTTTTATTGGGAATTTTACCTGAAATATATAGTAAAGACTTGAAATATCTGATTGTAAATGTTTTAACAGCGGCTAGGATTGTATTTGCCAGAAACTGGAAAAATGAGAAAATACCATCACAGGAGGAAATCGTTAAGAAAATATTGGAATGTGCTGAAATGAGCAGATTGACATTTGAAATTAGAGAACAAGAGGATAAACAGTTTTATAAAATCTGGGATCTATTCTATCAATGGTTAGACAATAAAATATAGTAATGAAATATGTAGACTCTTAGAAAATAATAAATATATAAAGATGTATTTCTTTCTTATTATATCTACAAAATGATTTTAGGATAGATTTGGGGTGATAATATGAACTGTTATAAAACAAACTAAGTAAATTATGATTATCTTGTAAAACATGAATGAATCAAAGTATAGTCAAATGATTGATTAATAATGATACTAAGATTTTTAATTTTTGATTGAAAATACGAGATTATATGCAATGTAATTGTAATTGAAGACTACGAAATGGAAGCACAAAACAATTTGTAAACCAGCCGGCACACTGTATGTATACATATGGAAGATGGCTTGATGTTTTTATGTTTTGTTTGTTTATGTTTGTTTTTAAAAACCAATAAAAACTTAAATAAAAAAATAGATAATTAACAGACAGACAGAGGGGTAGTAGCTAGAGAATTTTACTGGGCCTGTATTTTTAAGCAAAATAAACTAACTCACACACATGGTCCATTTAATTCTGTTCTCCTGATTTGATTGCCTATAAAAATGGCTGCATTAGGGACGTTGCATTTATTAATGTGGAATGTTGAATACAAACCTGACCATATTAGGGAAATAAATGTAAATTCTCTTGCTTGTAAGGAAGTCAGTGCAAAACAATGCATTCATTTAGAGGATCATATAATTCAATATAGGCAAAAGTGAAATGGACTGAATATGCATGGCTTGCTACATTACGAATTGCTATATCATATCGTTGTAAATTCCATAGTTATTTTTTTTTAATTAAGTGGGATTTAATTATGTTGGCGGCATAAGGTTTGAGTCATATATTTCTGTCATCTGTCATCCCGCTCTCCTCCACTATTTTCGGTATTTTATGCAAAAACATGTACCGTAAGTCAGGAGGAGGAGGGGGGAGGAGGAAGAGGAGGAGGAGGAAGAGGAGGAGGAGGAGGAGGAGGAGGAGGAGGAGGAGGAGGAGGAGGAGGAGGAGCTGATAAATGAACTAATGTTCTTTTGATTTCTTTTTTAAGCAGAAGGATCTTTTGATTTTTTTTCCATAATAAATAACAAACAAATAAATAAATAAACTGGCAGGGTCTTAGTATTATAACAGCCTACTAGCCAGGATTTATTGATTACCTTATATGGTCATTTTCATATAAAGTCAAAAGCAATTCTCATAGCGTATCATTGAATGTTAGGAAAAAGTATTAGTCATATTCACGCATTATCTTTTTTAATAAAATACCGGTAGGTGCTCACTTGTAAAATAATGTGAGAGAAACTGCCCAAGTCATTCACATCTTACTTCACAGAACTTTGCTAATTTATATATAATAATAATACTTTATTTGCAGTCACAGACCAAAACACAAGTACAACAAAAGAAGAACATGGGAAAATTAATCATGAACAATTGGTCACCACTTGATTAAAGGGAATTACAGCGTTCTCCTCTGATGGTTACAGCTCTTAAAAAAAAAATTGGAAACCTGAGAAGTGATGTATGAGGAGCCATCCCCTAGACAATATAAGAACAAATTACTAACATTGGGTCTAGAAGGGTCTGTTTCAAGGAGAGACAGTAACTTAGATCTGCCTGTGTTGTACATAGGGCAATGTAAAAGGACATGCTCCACAGTTTCAACCTCATCTGTCACAGGGGCATAGCCACTTGTTAATCGGGAGCCTCTTAAATCGCCCATCCAGTAGTGCTGAGGGCAAGACATTAAAGCGAGCTGGGAGAAAGCTCTTCTATACTTGGGAATGGTTAGAATGTAAAAATAGGAAGCCATCCTCAGTCCGTAATTATTAAATTGGCTGAAGATCAGAGGGGAGGAAGTTTTGTTAGCTCTGGCTCGTAGATATTACAAGTCAATGTCCACAACTCATTGGACTACCCTAAATTGGGCATCCTTAAGGCCGTAATCTCCCAGGGCATCCCCTGTAAAACCTAGCAGGTGTAATTTCTTCATCAGCTCCCTCTCCCAATGAGAAATATGAGAGTCAGCAAATGCCAGGGAGAGGTAGCTACCAGGAACTGCCAAAAAGAGCACTCGAAACCGCTAACTTTGCTAATTTTAAGACTGCTAGTCTAGAAAACTTCTAAAGAAGCACCTCCCTTTAAGGCTCTTGATGCCCTCTAAACTGAACTTGATGGACTTTGCCAGCCAAAGCTTCTAGATTCAAATTAAAATTACAAAACACAAATATCTAATCCATAAAGCACTCTCTGAACAGGTCTAATATGCATTCACCATTTGCAAATTGAAAACTCTTGAAGTCAATCTCTACATCATCAAATGCAGGCAATGAAGGAGTCAGTGAAATAATGCCAATTGAAACTGTGCGCAGCCCTTTGAAGGTTTAAAACTGATAATATTTACATAAATAGCTATGCAAATATAACCCTGCAGAGATTGCAGCTCTTACATTATTCAGATTATCAGCTCTCAGAAGGCATTATCTTGGTAAATCTCTGCATTCAAGAAGAATATAAATTATGTCTTAAGCACAGTGCATGAAAGTGACATCTATGGTCTAGGGAGCAGGAAAGAAAATGGAGACATTTACAAAGTCTCTTTTCCTATAAATATGAAGATATATCTAGATAGTCTGTCAGATTTGTATGTATGGGAAGTGCTATTTAAAAAAATGGTCCCATGTTTTATACCGCTCTCGTCTTCCATGACATATAGTATTGAGCTGTGTGATACTTAATTGACATAGGTATTTCTGGACTCCTTGTTGGTTCATTGGAACCAACAATGTGAATTTAGAATGAACAAATACATATTATAATAACTGCTGTGGTGCTTAGAATGTATTTTTTGATGCATATTTTTTTTAAAAAAAGCTATTTTTGGAGAATGAGGTCATCTCCAACTTGCAACCACAACTGAGCCCATTTATTTTTGTTTCTAAGTGAGACATTTGTTAACTAAGCTTAGTCCCATTTTATGACCTTTATTGCCACAGTGGTTAAATGACTCACTGCAGTTCTTAAGCTAGTAACATGGTTGTTAAGTGAACCTGTCTTCCTCATTGACTCTGCTTGTCAGAAGGTTGCAAAAGTGAAGACATGACTGCAGGAACATCATAAATATGAACAAGCAACCAAGTATCCGAATATTGGTTACATGCAGGGGTGGGATTCAAATTTCGTAACAACTGGTTCTGTGGGTGTGGCCTAATTTGTGGGTATGGCTTGGTGGTCATGTGACTGGGTGGGTGTGGCTTGTTGACTGGGCATGGGTTGGTGGTCATGTGACTGGGTGGGCATGGCTTGTATGTAAATATTATAAATATTTATGTAAATATTGATTTTTTTTATAAAAAAAGAGCAACTTTTACCCAAATGCAGGCAAAGCAGGCAGGCAGATTGAGTTGCTCACAGAATCACAGATTCACTATCACTATCTGTCTCCAATTGGCTACCTGAGTCTGCACTGGAAAGTAGAAGCTTCTGTCCTAAGAAAGGTTCGGCTCTGCTTTTAGATTGGCTAGAAAGCAAGATATCCAAGGATTTCTTGCTTTCTAGCTAATCTAAATCTCCCGGCAGAGCAGAACAGCTGATGGTCAGAAAAAAAGGAAAAAATAGCAACTTACCAAACCAATTTACCAAACTTGGTACACAGATGATTTACCCTCTGGAAATAAATACTGTGGGGGTAAGACACCCCCTAACACTTCTCGAGGTGTTTGTGTGCCTTAAAATGACTTCTACTATACAGTACAGTGGACCTGCCATGGTAATGGCTTCACGGTACTCCAGGACTCCCCAAGGGGGCTCCCTCTCAGCCCTCTAAGGAAACATCAGGCAATTGGCTAAGTGCAATAAAAAAAACACCAATGTAGGAACGAACTCCCAAGGAGAGGAACAGAAGACTTGCAATACTACGTGAGAGACAGTACAACAGCGTGAGTCCTCACTACACAATTTTCCTGTCTGATACAGGATTGGGATAAATAAATACCTGGACAACTCTGGGTTATCGGCTAGTTTCTGGTTAAAAAAGAGTGAAATTATAAAGTGACTTAAAATGAGAGAGGGAGGGGGGACGGGGGGAGGGAGAGAGAGAGATTCCTTTGCTTCATGATGGTTTATTTACAAAATGGACATGAACCTAAGGATCCTTAGTATTATAGTCAATCCAAATAGAAGTAGAAAAATACTTCTGTTAATTGCAAAAGAATTCTACCATATGGAGTCAATTAAATAAAGGAATGCAGTAAAAAGAAACTCTAAATCCAAAGTGCCAACTAACCATACTATATCTATTAGAGCCACACTCCACCTTGACATGAAACTCAAATGAAGAGTTAAGGATTATGGCAATCTGTTATCACTTTTAAAGCACTTGACATGGAAGGAACAAGTCTAATTTGCTGCTTCCCTGACTTAAAATATGTATCTTAGGTCTACTTCTGATATGTAATTCAGAGTCTTTGCTGCATACCCAAGGGAATGTCCTTTAACACCTTAGTAAAAAGAAAAGAATTAAGAATATTGGATTTAGTGATTGATATGACCAACCTCAAACCTTTGTTTTTGAGAATATCTTGAAGAGGGCAATGGGAGAAAGTCTCAAAGTATTTGCCTTCCTATTAGTATATTCTAAATCTGGAAACTATCTGGAAGGAAAGAAATATATTAAACATTTATTTTTTATTTTGTTCAATCATGTCCAATTCTCAGAAACTCCCAGGACAAGTCTGCTCAATTTGTCTGTACAATGAAGTGGTGTCAACGTCCTGATTGAGGAACCCAAGCAAAGCAAGCACAACTGAGATGATCCAATCTCTTAACACAAAACTTTATTGAGTACATCACATCGGCAAAGATGAGGGCAAAACCAGATCTAACTATTTCCCACGCAAACTCACATTGTTACAGTTCAGGTCTTCCATTCCCCCCTATTAGACCAGGTCACATTGTCCAATGGAGACTTCTGGTACTGCTGTGAGAAAGGTTTTTGACTCTGGTAAACACCCGCTGAAATCTCCTTGATTCTCATGGCTGGCATCTTAATTTTTGGAGTTCTGTCTCCCCCTTCCCTTCCCCCCATAGTTTGTTGGCAAGCTGAAAAGCGATAATAGTTGCAACAGCAAAAGCGCCCTTTGAAGCTCCACAAGTTATTTGCCAATAGCCTCCTTCCTAGGGCCATCCATTCTAGTTCCACTTTAGGCACAAAGTCAGCTGGGTAATAGAGCCCCAAGTTTAGAGCCCCAAGTTTACCCAGCTGACTTTGTGCCTAAAGTGGAACTAGAATGGATGGTCTTCCAGTTTTTACCTTGATGCCTTAACCCAAGGGTCTTCAAACTTGGCAAGTTTAAGACTTGTGGACTTCAAGTCTTCAATTCTGGACTCCCAGAATTCCTGAGCTAACATGACTGGAGGAGGAACTCTGGGAGTTGAAGTCCACAAGTCTTAAAGCTGTCAAGTTTGAAGACCTCTGCCTTAACCACTATACCAAACTGGCACTCTTTAAAAAATATACTACTACTACTACTACTACTACTACTACTACTACTACTACTACTACTAATAATAATAATAATAATAATAATAATAATAATAATAATAATAAGACAACTTATTACAATAATAATAAGAAGACAACTGAAATGTAAATCAACTTCAGCTTTTTCAACCTTTTACTGTTGACTATCCTATTATAAATAAAGTACTACAATCTAATTGATTAAGGGAGTAACATCTTTTGTGGTGAACCCTGAATTGTTAGTACCCCACCACTCCACTAACCTCAAGAGGGATCACTATATTGAGCTTTGGGTCCACAGCAATTTAATCTACTGGAAGTGCATGTTCAATCTCTTGCAGCGGTCTGTTCCCTTGACATTTTAAACCTTCTGCCTACTTTATTTGTAATCCCTGAGACTGCAAAGCAGAGGTTTTTTTGATAATGTGGCCTTACATTCTTCAGTTAGCAACACTCACACAGGAACAAAGAAGGCAGTAGTTGAATTTTAAATTGTTTGCACCTGGTCTCCAACTGCCTTCAGTTTATTGGTCATGCAAATTGAGAAAAACAGTCTAAATCTCTTGTGTACTGCAGACATTTGAACCTGAATGGTGGTTTAAGGGAGTAAAATGTCCAACAAGCTCAGGAATAATTTGAGGGGCAAAAAATCTTTAGGAGTGTTTTGTGGGGAAAAAAAGAAAAGAAATAGGGAATATTTTTTTCAGAGAAGGATATTTACAGCAACTTAAGGCAAAACAACATTTTTGAAGGCCCCACCTGTGAAAGTGGCCTGGAGCAGAACCTAAAGTGAATAATGATATTTTTTAATCTACATTTGTGTATGTATACGCACATGCACACACACATACATTTTTATACATGAATATTTGCACTGGACCATCGATATATCTATATAGAAAGACTATTATATATAAAAATATATGTTTCCTCTATGTGCACAGTTAGACTCCCTTCTGTGTATATATCTCTACATCAAGATGACAACCAATCTAAAGCTGCATTTTATTTGCTCAGCAGTTAAAGAAAAATCTTTTTTATTTTTCAACTGCTTTTACTTCTGCTCCAATGAGGAAGTGGGAGGAGGGAGAAGTGCACAGTTGGATGAGGTGGGGGGGTTTTTTAAGCTTTTTTTTTTTAGAAATTATTCAGCAGTCTAACTATCTGTGTCTTAGCTCCTGTTGTCACTGGAAAGAAATTTCAGTAAGTTCTTTTATTCCTCTTTCAAATGAAGAAAATCCAGAGAAGGAACAAGGAATGTTAAAGAAAATATTCAAGATAAAATTGGAAGAAGGCCAGAGGGGGTTTTCAGCAGGTTCTGAACAGTTCTGGAGAACCGGTAGGGGAAATTTTGAGTAATTCAGAAAACCAGCAAATACCACCTCTGACTGGCCCCACCCCCATCTATTCTCTGCCTCCCAAGTCCCAGCTGATCAGCTGGGTCTTCTTTTGTTGCCCAGCATAGGAGAACAGAGCTGGAAAGCAGGTTAGTGGGGGGGGGGGGAATGGTATTTTATAGTAACCTTCCCCCAGGAGTAGGAAGGGAATGGAGATTTTACAGTATCCTTCCACTGCCACACCCACCAAGTCATGCCATGCCCACCAAGCCTTGCCCACAGAACGGTAGTAAAAAAAATTGAATCCTACCACTAAAGAAGGCAGAAATGGGAATGCTAGAGAGAGAAACATCAGAAAAGCAGAGAAATAGAGAAAGGACACATGGTAGTGTGGTTATGCAAATGACAAAAGAAGGCTCCAAGGAGTGAAGAGTATATTTAATCCTTGCAATGGTTGTTTGGTAGATTGTTGCCATTGCTATGGGCAGGATCTTTGATAAGAGAATGTAGAAGAAATTGATCTGGATTATGAGAAATCCATTTTTCTTTTTGGCCTTTAGGCTATCTTAACCTTGGTTACTCAAGTTTTTCAAAATGGCATTCAGATATTCTTAAATCTACTAGATTTCTTTACAAAGCTCTTTTCATTGATTCACAGACTTTCATTTAGAGATCTAGACTTGCCCATGTGCTCAGAAATTTTGGAGAAATATTAAAAATTGGATTTTAAATACAACAAAACAAAATTTAAAACTTGAACCCTAAACCTTTCTGCTAAGTATGATAGATTCAAACATAGAGAAAAAATATCAATATTTAATTTTGCATATCATAACTGCGGCTAGAATAACCTACGCACAAAACTGGAAACAGTCTTCCATTCCTTCAGAGTATATGGTAATTAAAAAAATACATGAATGCGCTGAGATGGATAGCTTAACCAACCTGTTAAAAAATAAACAAGATAGTGACTATTATGAAATATGGAACATTTGGCATGAGTGGTTAAAGAAAAGGTAATATTTGATATTTGGATAAGTTATGGAAATGACAGAAGACATGCATTTAATCACAAACTATATAGAGAAATTAAAACATTAAAAGAATGAAGGAGTTATAGTAACAAGGCAGATCACGTGAATGATAAAGAAAAAAAAATTGCTCAATATATGCTGTAAAATATATATATATATATATATATATATATATATATATATATATATATATATTTGTTTTCTGAGGTTCTCATGGGTATTATATATATATATATATAATATATATATTATATATATATATATCGCCTAGACACTTTGAATCTTACGCGGGAGAAACCCGAACAACCAAAGATCCATATATATATATATATATATATATATATATATATATATATATATATTTGTCTGTTTTAAATGTATGTCAAATAAATGTTTTTCCTAGAAAAAAAAGATCTAGAACATGGATGTCAAACTTTTGGCGTCGCGTTTCCATCACATGACATATCATAACTTTTTTCCCTTCATGGAGCTGGGATGGGCGTGGCCTGCACATGTCACATCCAACCCACAGGCTGCCAGCTTGACACCCTGAACTAGAAGAATCAATAGTCAATTTAATTTAGAATAATTCAAATCAAATCATATAGAGTAGTGGTTCCCAAAGTGGGCGGTACCGCCTCCTGGGGGGGAATGCCTTGGGGGGGTGCTAAGAGGCAAGGGGGCCGGCAGGGGGGTGCTAAGAGGCAAGAGGGGGCGTCGAACATGGCCGCAGTGGCACATAACATGCCACCGCTTCCGCATTGGAGGAAGCGCATCAGAGCCGGCGCTTCCAATGCAGCAGCACATTGGGAAAAGCCACCACCACTGCTTTCCCAAAGCTGTTGCATTCTGTCTGACTGTCCGTCCGTCTGTCCATCCATCAATCCATCCATCCATCCAAAAGATCTGTCTATTTGCCTGCCTGCCTGCCTCTCTCTCTCTCTCTCTCATTCTCTCTCTCTCTTTCTCTCTCTCTCTCTCTCCATCCATTCATCCATGTTTGAAGTGCCAGCCCTGCAGGCACATTGGGAAAGTAGAGAAAAGCCAGTCTGAGAAGGAGGGAGGGAGGGAGGGAGAGAGAGAGAGAGAGAAAGAGAGAGAGAGAGATGATGCATCAGATTGAATGAGGCCTAATTTAGACTGAGGCCCTTTTCTACATTGAAAACTTTTTGGCTTCTTTTTGGCTTCTATTAAAGGTTTTGTCATGGTCAAGACTTCTCACATTTTGTTGAGGATTTAAACAGGATCCATTGGACCAGATCTCCACCCTAAAAATTACTTTTCCCCAATGTATTACAGTGCCTTCTAAAGAAGGCAAAACCTTTCTAACCCTGCTGGAGCAGGTGATTGGACTAGAACAGATATCTCATTATCTTTCTCCTCCCTCCCTCTCTCCCTCCTTCTTTATTTCTTTTTCTTTCTGTCCCTTCCTTCCACCACCACCCCTTCTTTGTCTGTCCCTTTCTCTTTCATTCCCTTTTCTCTTTCTTTTCTTCTTCTCTTTCTCTCTCTCTTTTTCTCTCTCTCTCTTTCCCTCTCTCAGGCTCACCCCTTTAGAACTCCCTCTCCCTTGTTCTACCTCTTCCCTTCTCTGCCCAGCTGGACTTTGCCCTTCCCCAGTTTCCTCCGCAGCCAAGGGAGCCACACCCCCACTCCCTGTCAGCTATTCGTCTTCCTCCTTGGATTCAGACTCTGACAGGGGCATGACATCCAGAAAAGTAGATAAAAATCTGATTTTCATGACCTCCTAGAAACTATTTTCTCTTCTTTTGAAAATGGAAATATGTTCTACTGCTCTAAAATTCAAATCAAGGATAAGCAATCTATGATATTTTAATCTGCAAGTAACACAATGGTTTGCCATTGATTCCTTCTACTAGGGTTGATATGAGTTGGTCTTCTACTCACATCTCTAAAGTATACTTTTCCATTATATTACATATGATCAAAATATAAAACCAATCTTAGAGACAAAAATAAAATTTAATTAAATTTCTCTGGTTGGGTTGTTCACTGAATATTATTTCTCACTAAAGGCTTTACATTCTAAAATATAATACAATGAATTAGTATCTTTCATTGTGTTTCATTAAGGAACTGAATTGTACTAAGCCATAACTATTATACAAAACCAGATTCTTAAAGTTGATTTGGTTTTTGATTATTTTTCTTATGAGCTATCTTTATAGTAGCCATAAATTTAAAGAACTGGCACTTTCTGCAATACTACAAGGAAATATGTCTTTCTGGAGAAATCTTTTAAAGAGGATACTGATCAATGGGGAGAGCAATGATAACAAGGGAAATAAATGATGAGATTTCTGATGTTGGCACCAAAATAAACTAAGGATGCTATTTTCAGTTTATAAAAAAATGTGTATTGTCTATTTAGCTAGATAGAACATGCATAGGTTAATAACCTGCTCAAAATTTGCTCAGATGAAAATCTGCAAAAGTACAGTATATGCATATAATTCTAATGTAATAGTTTTAACACAATAAATATAGTGTTAAGGCAATACCTTGTGTTCTTCCTGCAGAATTGGGAATAATGTTGAACCACTTTGAAGCATCTGTGTCATAGGTGTCTAATAAAGACCACGGCTGACTGGGAAAATAGAGAAACAGGTGATTAGGGTTTAATTTTAAACCTTTTTATTTCTAAAACCATGAATCTGATTTCCAAGCTAAAGGCTGTAATCCTACAGCCACATATCTGGAAGGGCTTACTTCTGAGAACATGAGTATAGGATTGCATAATAAATATACTTGTCTATATTTGTCAATGACTTTACTGGGTTTGCTTTTCATAAGAATTAACATGTTGAATATTAGGTCTCAGCCTGTTTTTCTTCATGCAATTCTCTATAGCTATTAACAAATTCCATTCATTTTTAGCTATGTTTGAGTGGCAAGATCAGACAGCGATTTATTATGGGAAACCACGGTTATGATTATTTAGCTTTTACAAACTACATGCACATCATAATGTTAAGTCTACATTGAGCAATATAAATAAGAGAATCAATTCAGCTTCTTCTATGTTGTTTTGAATACATTCACCATTGTTCATTTACCAAGTATTTTAAACTGACTTTTCACATTCTGGATTTGCTGTATTATCTGTTTGTGTTTTATTTGTTTGTTTGAAATCCTGGATCAAAATAAGAAGCTTACTTATAAAATCTAAGTTGCTCACTTATTAAACATAGTCAGCCTGAGACCTGCACTCTTTGAAATTGTTTATCCTACAATGACTATGGATAAATAGATTGGGGTAAGTCTTCTCTGTTTTCCTTTTCATTTTGTAGATATTGATTTCCAGTCTATCGCATTTGGGGGCCAATTTTGAAATCCCACATAGAAACAAACAAATCTATTTGGAGAAAGTGGGATTATCATGAATGTAACTTCTTTTTTTAACAACTCAATAGCAACATCCACCTTTGCTCTTTCTACAATCTTGGCCAATGCATGCACATACATGAGGTCAAAAGAGCTGCTGCCAAATTTTTTTGTATAGGTAGTCTTCAATGTACAACCAGAGTTGACCCCCAAATTTTTGTTGTTAAGCGAGGCAGTTGGTAAGTGAATGTTGCCCCATTTTATGACCTTTCTTGCTACAGTTATCACTGTAATCACTGCAATAGTTAAGTTAATAACACGGTTGTTAAGTGAATCTGGCTTCCTCATTGACTTTGCTCATCAGAAGATGGCTGTCAACTCATAAAACATTTTGTATACATGTTGTATAGTTGACAAGAGAAAGAAGGGGGGGGTGTTTAAAGAGCAGGCAGCAGTATGGAATCAAAAGTACATTCCATTCATATTTTCTTCAAACACTGATTAGATGACTGAAGCTTCTGCCACACAAGAATCTAATTGGAGAGTATGATTGATGACTCTTGGCTATGGACATTTTTCATTGGATGATACACCCAGAGGGATGGGGGGAAAAGTAGGATCAAGGGTGACAGTGAATTACATATCTCAGAGTTGGCTACGCCCAGATAAATGTTGGACATAGAATGTTACCTTCAAACAAATCTTTTTTAGTTTTGGGAGTGTGGCTCAAGGCTCATTATTTAATTGGAGTAATTGACAGAATCCTGACAATGGCAATAGATGATCACTTGACTCCAGGACACAGCAACCACCAGAAATATGAGTCAGTTGTCAAATGTCTGAATTTTTATCATGTGACCATGGTGATGCTGCAACAGATGTGTGAAAAATGGTCATAACTCACTTTTTTCAGTGCTGTTGCAATTTCAAATAGTCACTAAGTGAGCTGTTGTAAGTCAAGGATTGTAGCTCAATACTTCTACAATTTTACAAAGCAGGTCTATTTACACCACCCGCTAGCCAATCTGTCTACCAACAGCCCCTCCAACATTAAATCCATATCCTTGAAACTGACTGCCAGTGCAAAAGTACAGTGCTAACAGATGGATCACAAATCAAACAGTTATCTGTTATTCTGTGTGTCTTATTAGTATGACATCAAGCTCAAAATAGACTTGCAGGTTCACACTTAAAATTGATTCACCAAATTGTTAGGTTACAGTCAATTTAATAATTACAAATGCTCATCAGGGTTCTGAACCCCATAAATATCAATAAGAAAACAATCACATATTTCATTTGCCAGGTAAGGGGAAAGTGAAATTTCACTGTATGAATTAGTGCAGAATATTTTTCACAGGGTGCTGATCTAAAGTAAATAACTGCTAAATGATTCCCTGCCAAAGTCCTACCCATGTGGTCTGTGAATGGAGAAAAAGAATAGGCTGCACAAAAGAGATGCCAGCTCTGCCTAATCTGTGGCATTTGCTGTCTTCTGAATGGTCACCTCAGTATCTAGCATGTTCCCTTCAGGAAGATTTATAAATGAAATAGACTTCCTACCTGATTAGCATCGTTATACCCATGGAGTATAATTAACTTCACCTGACTGTGCTGTTCAGTGCACGCTTGCTAAAAATACATGGGACACCATAAAAAGCACAGAGAAGTAATTCTGAGATGAGCAAAAATGGCTGCAATTTTGATGATCGATTTATCTCAAATGAGCTGTATAGGCTTTCCAATCCTCAAACATAACCTGGATTAGAGAAGTCCTAGAAGTTAAAAAAAAAATTAAGGGTTTAGTCCAGTGGTGGGATTCAAATAATTTAACAACTGGTTCTCCCAGGTCAGGTTGGCTGTTATGGGACGCATGGCCCATCCGATTCGCCAGCTCAATTGCACATGCAGGATGACCCTCCCGTGATGGCCAACCTGACCCTGGGCAAATTGGTTGTTAAATTACCCCACAC
This sequence comes from Pseudonaja textilis, assembly GCF_049901715.1. Lineage (NCBI taxonomy): Eukaryota > Metazoa > Chordata > Lepidosauria > Squamata > Elapidae > Pseudonaja > Pseudonaja textilis. Next base: position 21,033,751 of record NC_141993.1, read on the forward strand.
TATCAAAGTGGACCCTGGGTGTTACACTGCCCTGCAATAGAGAAATAGGCAACAAAGCAGCCTGCACAAGGGAAGGAGGAGCAGGAAGAAGAAAGAGGGAAAGTGACTTTCTCCTTCTCTCGTGCCAGCCACTCCGTTGTCCGTTTCTCCATTTTGATAATGGGAGGTAGCTAATTTAACAACTGGTTTGCCCAAACCGGTGAAAGCCAGCTGAAGGTTTAGTCCTTAGTAATATGCGGGATTGAAGGAGTGTATAGGTTTCAATCACACATGATTGCTAAATTAAGCGTTTTCTGACTTTAGCACAATAAATGAAACCCTAACCTAAATAAACCATCTGCTATAGTTTGCTATGATAAAAATGTCACAAAGTTTCATGCTAGCTGTCTGAAGTCACTGACTGCAACTACCAGGTTTTTATTTTAGTTGGTTTTAATATATTGTGCAAGTACAGTTGTAGAATATGACATTTGCTAGGCCATCCCTGCATCCAGATTCTTATTTTTGAAAATTCCGCAAGCTTCCAATTTTTACCATTTGTGCTGCAGTGACATTTCCCTTTCTTGTTGTGTTTCTTTTATACTACCTACTGCACTTGTGAGACCAATATATCTGAAAAAGCTGCATTAAGATGATGAAGCAGACTTCAGGAAGGATAGAGCCAATATAGATATTATTCCTCCTAAGATTTAATTATAACATAATTCTTTAAAGACCTGGAAATGTATATCCATGACAACAATAATGCTGCATAAGAGTGGGGGCAGAATAAGCTGCCTCCCTATAATTTAGAACCTAAAGCGGAGAATAGAGTACCATTTAAAAAGATACTTCACTTCTTTTACATAGTCCAGTGAGGAGTTCTGTATTATTTTTACTAACTCATATAAAAGTTGGCAAAAGAACCATTGGATGGGGAATTTCTTGGCAACTTTTATGTACAGCCATAAGCTTTATTTGGCAATGTGGTGATTGTCGTGTAACTATGCTCTTAAAACACAAAAGGGTATTTGGGAGTGGAAAGGGAAGTCACAGTTAGGATTAGGAACTGTGCCTCTATATTTTTCTATAGATCAAGGAACGATGTTTACAGGACCCCACATGTTTCAGGTGGACAACTTCAGCATCCTTCAAAACCGGCTCTACTAGGACTGGTTTCGCAAAATCTGAAGGGCCACAGACTCTCTTAAAACCATTTTCCCCCACATTCTTGGTTCCCTTTTGGCAATTTTAGTTAGACAAATCCTCCCCTGCCTCATAGGCTATTTAAAGCTTGGGGTGCAATTGGCAATAGAGCCAGTCAGCAGTCATCACAGAGCCATATAGCTGAATCTGCTGGGTTTTCCCCAATTTCCCTTCTCAGAAAACAGGTTGATCCCTGCTACTTACAAATACCATTCCTGCTACAGCATGTAATGTTGCCAGATTCTGCACAAAATCTATCAGGTGCTGGTCTATGCTAAAAAGTAGTCCTAATCTGTCATACTAGAGTTCTCTGCAATTTAATAGATATTATTTCTTCTTCTTCTTCTTCTTCTTCTTCTTCTTCTTCTTCTTCTTCTTCTTCTTCTTCTTCTTCTTCTTCTTCTTCTTCTTCTTCTTCTTCTTCTTCTTCTTCTTCTTCTTCTTCTTCTTCTTCTTCTTCTTCTTCTTCTCCTTCTCCTTCTCCTTCTCCTTCTCCTTCTCCTTCTCCTTCTCCTTCTCCTTCTCCTTCTCTTCCTCCTCCTCCTCCTCTTCTTCCTCTTCCTCTTCCTCTTCCTCTCCTCTTCCTTTTCTTTCTCCCCCTCCCCCCCCCCCATTGGTCTTCACAACTTATTAGGACATTTAATGATCATCACATTAGTGCATTGGTTTTTCTTTCTTTGACAGAAATATGTGAATGTCCTTGGCAGTGAAAATATGAAAAATATTGGCAACCTGCCTTAGTCTCTATCTATAGCACAGAGTTGACTCGTACATGTACTTAATGTTGAATCTGTGCCCACATATTGAGCATAAATAAATGGCTATGTTGACTCTATAACATCAGCTTGTAATATGCTGGAGTAATGCCCTCCAGTCTCTGCAGTTCATTTAACATCATTTATCAAAGTTGTTACACGTTGTTGTTGTTTAGTATTTTTATTCATAAAGGACAATGACACGTTCTAAGTTTTTTTTCTTAACAAGAATATTCTTGCTGTTCACTATGTGAGATCACCTTAACTTTAGTCTTGAAATGTGTACTGTAGTATGAGAGTCCATTTCATTTTACTACTACTTCCATTAACATCTACTTTAGGACAGCATAAATCTTTGTACACCTTTCACCTATGTCATCTTGAATATAATCTGATCAAAAGCCAGATCTAATGTCATAATAAAAATTAAGGTCATAGCATTCCTTCTGAAAGCAAATTATCATTGATTGTACTGAACTGTTTTTTTACAGTTTTAAGGCAATAACTGACCTTTCTTCTTTTTGCCTTAACTTCAGAGTTTGTTGTCTTTTGTTCCCCCACTTGTTAGAAAACAGGTGGGTTGTTTAAGAAAGTTTTTGTTTGTTTCTTTCTCGGTTTATTATGAACATGGTTTCAGTGATAGCCTTACTTTTAAGATTTTAATCTAGTTTTCCCCTCAAAATTTCATATAACAGAACTTCTTCTTCTTCTTCTTTTTCTTCAGCGTTTGTCTCGCGCTCGGGCGAGGTCCGCTAATGTCCGCTGTTCATATAACAGAACTCTTGTTATAAAAGTTAGAAGGCTTGTGAGTTTGCATTTTTAATCACAAACTATTGGAGTTCTCCATTTGCAATGTATGCAATTCCTCCTTTTAAAGAAGCTGGGTTCATGGAAACTACATGTCTGTCATCATAGTGCTGTGAAGAATTCTATAACAATTTCAATCAGAAGTCCTAAAAAAATAGCAATAGCGATAGTACTCAGACTTCTATACTGCTTCGCAGTGCTTTACAGCCCTTTCTAAGCAGTTTACAGAGTCAGCATATTGCCCCCAACAATTTGGGTGCTCATCTTACTGACAGAAGAATGGATGGATGAGTCAACCTTGAGCCTGGTGAGAATTGAACTGCTGAACTGCAGGCAGCCGATAGTCAGCAGAAGTAGCCTGGAGTACATTCTAACCATTGCACCACCACAAAAAAGATCAAAAGAGGGAAACCAACAGGGCCCAAGCTGATACTATAAGTGTTTTGAGGACCAATTTCTACAACCACTTAACAGCATCATAAATTCTATTTTGTAGAAGTATGCTTTGTCAGAACCTTGGAAAGTGGCTAATATTGCTTTGTTACCAAAGGAAGGACAGGTTTTAACTTCAACTAAGAATTATAAACTGATTTTATTGTTGAATAATGACTTTAAAACATTTACATCAATCCTGACTTATGGGTTAAAGAAAATTTTACAGAACTTTATTAAGTATTATCAAAGGATAATATGAGAATTCTATTGGATATAATAGAGTATATATCATAACATAAAGCACTGATTTTTCTGGGTTCAGACAAAACTTTTGACAACTTGAATGGGTCCGTTAACATTTGAAGTCCTTGAAGATATACACTATGGGGAGAATTTTATGCAGAATATCAAATTGATCTATACATTTGCTTTTCATTTTAATTTTGCAAGTATTGAAATATTAGGATGAAAAATAATGGGTCTGAACTTTTTTTAAAGAAGAAGCTTAGAAATTGATATTTTTTTTGCCAATGACTGAGTTTAGATCTCATACTGAAACAGTCTCAGAATGATATTGAACACTTAATGAAGAAATTGGAGGACTTTGGTGCATTAGCTGATTTTAAAATAAATAAACAAAAAACAAACATGTTGGTTAAAAACATGAGCAAATAAGACCAAGAAAATTTGATGAAAAGGATTTAAAATGAAGAATAAAATTAACATTGGCTAACATGACTAAAAGAACAATTATATTACAGTATGCAGTGATATTTAAAAGACTTATTGAAGTGAGACAAATTACAATGTTGGATAGAATTTCAATAATTAAGATGAATGTTTTACTGATGATGCTATTTTTATTTCAAAGAAATAAATTGTAGCAAGGAACTAAAGAAAGAGATGGGCTAAGACAAAACAAAAACTAACTCCACCACCCCACCCTGATGACAGCAGGTCACACTACCCATTTGATGGGTTCCATCCCTCTCTGGGTTCCCCAGGCCTGCTGGCAAAACTCTTCAGTATTCCAGTGGAATTGTATTAATGAGGGGGCCATTCTAATCTCTGGGGGAATGATGTTCCAGAGAGATGGAGCCACCATAAAGAAGGCCCTTCTTCTAGGTCCCACCAGGTGTATCTCCCTCAGGGGTGGGACCCACATCATTCCCTGCCTCCTCTCTCTAATGAGTCAGGTAGATGTCACTGGCAAGAGATGTTTCCTCAGATAACTCAGACCCAAGCCATGAAGGGCTTTAAAGGTGACAACCAGCACCTTGAATTGCACCCAGAAGCAAATTAGCAGCCAGTGCAGCTCCTGCAGGAGAGGTGATACATGTGCACACTGGGGTCTGCATAAAACCATGCAGGCAGCTGCATTTTGCACCAACTGGAGCTTCCGGATGTTCTTCAAGGGTAGTCCCATGTAGAGCGCGTTGCAATAATCAAAACGGGAAGTGACCAGGACATGAGTGACTGTGAGTAGGGACCGCTGATCCAGGAAAGGGCATAACTGGTGCACAACCCGCAGTTGTGCAAAGGCCCTCCTGGCCACAACCGCCACCTGCTCTTCGAACAGGAGTCGTGAGTCCAGGAGAACCCCCAGATTACACACAGTCTGTTTGGGGTAGTACCACCCCATCCAAGACTAAAGGTGACAATTCTCCCTGAACCAACGAACCCCAGACCCAGAGCCACTCAGTCTTGCATGGGTTTAGTTTCAAACCGTTGCTCCCCATCCAGCCCCTAATAGCCTCCAGGCATTGCGAGAGGGAGGACACAGCAACACTTAACTCACCACGGCCTGAGACATACAGCTGAGTATCGTCAGCATATTGGTGATTCCTCAGTCCATGGTGATCGATGTTCTTACCCAGTGGTTTCATATAAATGTTGAACAGGAGCAGAGAGAGTACTGAACCCTGCGAAACCTCGTAAAGCAGTGGGTGAGGGTTGGATCTCTCCCCTCCTATCAGCACTGACTGAGAGCAGCCACAGATGAAGGAAGTGAAGCAAGACAGCACAAGGCCTCCCACTCCCATCCCCTGAAGCCGTCCCATGGTCAATGGTATCAAAAGCTGCTGAGAGGTCAAGTAGAGCAAGGATGGATGCACTACCCCCATCCCGCTCCCACCAGAGATCATCCAAAAGTGCAACCAATGCTGTTTCTGCCACAAATCCAGGCCTGAATCCTGACTAGTAGGGGTTGAGATAATCTGTTTCATCCAGAAACCTCTGGACCTGCTGCACAACCACCTTCTCAACAACCTTCCCCAAAAAGGGAAGATTGGAGACAGGTTGGAAATTATCCAACAGGTTAGACTCCAGTGATGGCTTCTTAAGAAGAGGGAGGACCACAGCCTCCTTAAAATGCTAGGGCACTGTCCCCTCATGTAGAGAAGCATTAATCACTGCCAGAGTCCACCCGCCTGTCACCTCCTGGGAATCTTTCACAAGTCAGGAGGGACATGGGTCTAAAATACAGGTGCTCACGCACATACTCCCTAGGATCCTGTCCACTTCCTCAGGAGCAACAGGGTCAAACTGTACCCAGATAACAGGGCAAGAACCTGCCTCAGAAGCTTCCACTGGATCAGCAACCATGCCAGCATCTAACTGGGAATGAAGTCGGGTGATTTTGTCTTCCAGAAAATCCACAAATTCCTCAGTGCGCTCCTTCAGGTGGACCTCAAGCTCCTCCTCGTCTGCTCCTCTCCTAAGAGGAGATGGCCCACCTTAAAGAGGGTCGCTGGGTGATTATTTGCAGATGCAATTACTGTAGAGAAGTATTTACACTTCACCTCATGAATCACCACAAGGTAGGTCTTAGTAGCAGCTCTTCCCCGTGTTCAATCGAGTTCATCTCCTGTTTTCCCCGAGCAGTGCTCTAGATGTCTCCTCATGCATTTCATCCCTCTCAGTTCCTCTGTATACCATGGGGCACAGAGAGGTCTATGGGTGAGGAGAGGTCACAAGGGTACAATCCTATCCAGAGCCTCAATCACCTTTCTATTCCAAACAGTGACTTAAAGCTTGGCTGGACTGCATAATAGATCTGTAGTTATAACCCGCAGTTCCCTCTGGAACCTATCTGGGTCCATTAGTTGATGGGGACAGATCAATCTAATAAGTCCTGCCTCCCTGCGGGGAGATGCAGATTTTGAGAAACTCATTGCCACCAGACTGATCTGACCATGACAAGGGGACCAAGGAGAAGTCTACCAATTCCGGGTAACATAGACACTGCTCTGACAAGAACACAAAATCGGAAGTGTGACCACTATTATTAGTCGGGCTCTGGATAATCTGGGACAGGCCTATGGAATTCATGGTTTCTATAAAATCTCGGGCTACCTCCGACCCCAGAGAAGACAGGTTGAAATCCCCCAGAACTATAAGCCTGGGGAATTCCACTGCCAGTCCTGCGGTGAGGTTCAGGAGCCCAGGAAGGGAAGCTGCCATGCAGCAGGGTGGCTGGTATAGCAGCAGCAATCCCACCTGATTCCTTGAGCCCAATCTAAGAAAAAAGGTCTCACAGCCAGGGACTTGTTGAACAGTGCCTCTGGAGGCTACTAGAGATTCTCTGATGACAATAGCCACACCTCCTCCCCAGGCCTGAGGTCTAGACTGGTGCTATGCTGGATAACCCATTGGCACATTTCTGCAAGAGGAATGCCTCCCTCTGGGTTCAGCCAAGTTTCAGTTATCCAAGCCAGATCAGCCTTCCCTTTGAGGATCAAATCGGCAATAAGGCTAGCCTTATTGCAAGCTGATCTCACATTTAAAAGCAGTAGTCTAAAACCAAGGCCACCACAGATCTGCTGACCAGGAAAATGAGGTGAGTGCAATGGGGCAGAACATGAGATAGGTACAAAACACTGAGGTCATGTTCCCCATGCCTGCCCTCTCTCGTCTCCCATATCTCCTTTTACTCAACACCACTGAAATAGGACGCCTTCCTCTGCCTTCCCTGAGAACCATTCTATCCCCCACCCCCAACCTTCTTCAACAATTACTGCTATTGAGCTAGGTTTCACCTAATCTGTACCTGTGCATTTGGCTTTTCTTGCCTAAGTGTAAAACCTTAGTTTTATCTACATTAAATTTAATTTGTTAGGGATCAAGTTTGTCAAGATCCATCTGGATCTTGAGCTTGTCTTCTGGGGTGTTGCCTATTCCTGCCAGTATTGTGTCATCTGCAAATGTGATGAGTTCCCCTTCTATTCCCTCATCTAAATTGTATATGAAAATGTTGAAGACTGTTGGGCCTAAGTCGGAAGCTTGTGGTACTCCATTGCTTACTTCCCTCCATCTAAATGTAATTCCATTAAAGAGTACATGTTGAGTGTGGCTTGTTAGCCAATAACAAATCCATCTGGTGGTGATGCTGTCTATCCCACATTGTTCTAGCTTATCAAGAAGTAGGTTGTGGTCTATTTTGTCAAATGCCCTACTAAAATCCAAGTATACCATGTCCACAGCATTTCATAATTTAGTCACTTTGTCAAATGATTTGGAGCACAGTTTGGGTTTAGGATGCAATAGATACACAACAATTTCCCTCATTCTGTTTGTTCCTGCCATTCAACATCATTTTCCATTTTAAATTTCCTAATTATGGCAGTTGGTAATATAATACAGGTTTTATAAGTACAAGTTCACCTCCAGATAAAAATATCCCAGACTTTAGAGAAAGAAAAAAAAACTTTAAAAATCTTGAACTTTTGAAGGCCAAATATAAACCTATTTTCAGAACATTTATGCTCCAGTTAATATCTTTCTCTTTCCTTCAAAGTTCAAACATTCAAATATAACTACCTCAGAGAAGAGTTGAATTGATAAATATATTTCCTAGAATTAATTAGTATTTAGCTACATTTAAAACATGTAAAATTGAATAACCCTTTGTTCATAAAAATATCTCCTACAACAGTGCCTATCTTCCATCTTCTCAATGTGTGTCATTATGCATTTTGTCTTCCCCAGAGGGCATAAAGCATTCTTGAAAGTCTATTGTTTATATGGGGATATAAAATTTCATAACACATCTTTAATCACATACAGTGTCAGCGGAAAGAAAATATCACACAAAGCCTTTTTTTAAAAAAAAATCTATAGTATCATTATCTATTTTAATAGGACTTTTGTTGCAATTCTTGGAATTTATGTATACTTCAGAGCTCATTTTGTCTACAGGGAGATGCCATTTTCTCAGACAGCAAATGCAACATACTATGGATGAGAACTTATAAGATGCAGTACATATATAGTTCAGTTATAGTTATAGTTATATATAGTTATACAGTTTTTTATATATAGATATATAGTTATATGCATATATATACATACACATATAGTTATAGTTAGTTATAGAGAATATATATATATATATATATATATATATATATATTCTTAAATTTTCGCGGGTACTTACATGTATGGCATTCGGCTTTGCTCGGGTTATTTTCCCACGTCATAGTAGCTGTGCTTTTAAAGTTGTAGCGATGTTTCAGCAGAATCTCATCTGCCATGTGTGTCTATGTGTGTTTATGTGTCATAAACACATACACTGTATGTGTGTTTATGTGTAACCATGGAAATGGAAACAAACAAACAACTACCATTCCTAGATGTACTAATCTACAAAAAAACAGATGGCACACCATATACCAGAAGAAAACACACCAACCACTTCCCCAACACCCAATTCCACGACCAGCACAGATAAACTCCATGGCCAAAACATTAATTCCCGGAACCAAACGCCTGGCAGACAAGACACATAAAGACTGAACTATGCACCCTGACTAAAGTACTGAAAGCCAACAGCTTCCACAAAAGCAAAATCACAGGCCTGATCCACAAAAACACACTGAGACATAATGGAGACCTAAAAGATGAACAAACCTATGGAACAGCTGTCCTGCCCTACCTAAGAGGTACCACAGACAAAATCAGTAAGATACTACACAGGCATCACATCAAGACTGCTTTCAAAACAGACAGAAATATATATATATATATATTGAAGTTCTCGCGGGTATTTGTGTGTGTGTGTGTGTGTGTGTGTGTGTATAAAAGGAGGAAGCAGCTGCAATCTCACATTACTCTGAGAAGCACAGAGCCGGAGACAGAAGCCTGAAGATGATGAATGAGACTTCATCGAAACGTTGCCTAGATACTTTGAATCTTACGCGGAGAAAACCCGAACAACCAAAGATCCACATACAAATACCCATGAGAACCTCAGAAAACAAATATATATATATATATATATATATATATATATATATATATATATATATATATATATATATATATATATATATATATATATATAATTTCTGTCTGTTTTGAAAGCAGTCTTGATATATATATATGGCATTTGGCTTTGCTTGGGTATTTTCCCACTTCATAGTAGTGCTTTTAAAGTTGTAGCGCTACAACTTTAAAAGCACAACTACTATGACGTGGGAAAATACCCGAGCAAAGCCGAATGCCATAAATGTAAGTACCCGCGAAAACTTAAGAAAACATATGTACATATATGTGTGTGTGTGTGTGTGTGATTCAGCTTTGTTCGGGTATTTTCCCAAGTCATTGTAGTTGTGCTTTTGTTCGGGTATTTTCCCAAGTCATTGTAGTTGTGCTTTTAAAGTTGTAGCAACGTTTCAGCAAAATCTCATCTGCCATCATGAGATTCTGCCGAAACGTTGCTACAACTTTAAAAGCACAAGTACAATGACGTGGGAAAATACCCGAACAAAGCTGAATGCCATACCTGTAAGTACCCGTGAAAACTTAAGAAAATATATATTCTTAAGTTTAAGAAAACCCGAATAACCAAAGATACACACACACACGTGTGTGTGTGTATCTTTGGTTATTCAGGTTTTCTCCCACATAAAATTGGAAGTATCTAGGCGATATTTCGATGGAAGTCTCATTCATCATCTTCAGGCTTGTGTCTTTGTGCTTCTCAGAGTAATGTGAGCTTGCAGCTGCTTCTTCCTTTTAACTGCTAGTGGGGGTGTGACTTGATCGGGTGGGGGCTGAAGCTGAAGACACAAGCCTGAAGATGATGAATGAGACTTCATCGAAATGTCGCCTAGATACTTCCAATTTTACGTGGGAGAAAACCTGAATAACCAAAGACAGACAGACAGACAGACAGGCACACAGACACACACACATATATATATAAACTATTTTCCTTGTTATGTGCTCCAAAATTCATCTGAGAGATTACAGTTTTGGCTGTTTCCCTGCTCATGTTATGAAAAAAGCAATATATCAAGAAAATTATACCTGAACTTTGACCCAGACTCTACAAGTATTCTTGCAGGGAGAAGGTGTTTGTTTGGTTTTTTTTACTGGAGAATGTCTGAGACTTGTGGTATAGCCCAGGAAAATGAAAACCATGAAATCTTGGCCTTTCCTTTTGTACCTTGTAGCAGATCATCCTGCATTTGGCTGGCAGAGAACATACCTGAAATATGATTACTAGGAGAAGCAATTCTTTTCAAGATCACTGTATCTTTCTTGCTGATAACAGAAAAGTAGTAATCTATAACATGTTTTTTTTCCCCAGAGCTGTGTTAGTAATGCTGGTTCCTGATAGTGATATTAATATCATGAGGCAGCATATGAAGTAATGCAGGAGTGGGCTTCAAAAATTTCAGCAACCAGTTCTCTGCCTGATTGCTGGGTGGGCATGGCCATGGTGGGTGTGGCCTAGTGGCCTCCTGCACCACTGTGTGGGGGGGACATTTTTGCCCTCCCTGTGTTTTGGAAGCTTTTCCTTGAGCCTCCAGGAGGGCAAAAATGGCCTCTCCCGGGCTCCAGAGGCCTTGTGGAGGCTGGAAATGGGGCCATTTCTGGTCTTTTGGAGCTTCCGGGAGGACCATTTTTTCCCCCTCCCCAAGCCTCCACACAGGCCCTGTACTTATCTGGCATCCAAAATGGGCTGTGTTAAGTTTGAGCAATGAGAGGCTGAACCAGAGCATGAGTGCAACAGTACTTTATTTTACAAATAAAGGGCTGACCGTGCTTGCCAAGCCTGGAACTGGCTCGCAGCAATCAGCAACCAGTTGGACCCCGCAGCCTGCTTTTATAGCTGGCTGCTGGGGAGAACCAACCAATGGGAATGGGGGAATATCGCCCACACAAAGTGAGTGGACCTGAGTGAGAACTCCTTGAGTCCTCAGGACATAACACCCCTTCCCCCCAGATGCGAACACGCATAGTCCTTGAGGTAGACGGGGGTTTGTGTTGGCGCCCGGAGCGGCGCAACTCGGGAACATTGTCTGTCTGTTCGGTATCAGTCTGTGACGGTTGAGCTGGCATAGTGTCGCCAACACTCTCTCTGGACTGGGCATCCTCGGAAACCACCGGGTTGGTTACTGGGGTCGAGCTCTCGTGGGTTGGATCAGGTTGGTCAACTCTCTGGGCGCTGTTGTCCAAGTTTGGGCTGACCGGAACGACCGCTGGCGCAGACTGGTCGCTGGGTGCGGTGTGGCTGGGCGGCGGATGAGACGGTTCCCCTTCGACTGGAGACTCTGGATTCTTGTTTGCGAGGTTGCTGAGGCGCCTTCTGAGTTGGTCTATGTGTCTCCTCCAGACGCGACCATCCTCCAGCCTGACTCTATACGATCTCGGCCCGGTGATGGCGATGACCTCGCCCGGAATCCAAAGTGGGTCCCCAGCGAAATTCCTTGCGAATATCGGCTCCTGTAACATAAAATGTCTAACCCCGAAGTGGAAGCGAGGGAGAGTCAGGGCAGTATTGTGGGTGCAGTCTATCTAATACAGTCCTCAGGCGCCGGCCCATCAGAAGTTCCGCTGGGGACTTATTGGTGACTGCACAGTGGGTTGAGTGCTGGCTCATCAGGAACCGTGAGAGTTTGTGGTGCCAGTCATCTCTGCCAAACCTAGCGAGGGCCTCTTTGGTGGTCCTGACGGCTCTTTCAGCCAACCCATTACTCGCAGGGTGAAATGGGGCTGTGAAAATGTGGCGAATGCCTAGGTTGGCTGCAAAACGGCTGAATTCTACTGATGCGAACTGTGGGCCATTATCGGAGACCAAGGAGTCGGGTAGTCCATGTGTAACGAACAGGCGCGTTAACACGTTGGTGATTGCTAGTGTGGTGGTCGTGGATAGCTGTGCCACGTCTATCCATTTGGAGTAAGCGTCCACGACCACTAGGAACATCTTTCCATGCACGGGCCGGCCAGATCGATATGGATTCTAGACCAGGGGCGCTGGCGCTCTCCCATCTGGTAGGGGTGGCGATGGGGGGAGCAGGACGGGATTCCTGGCAAATGCTGCAGGAACTTACCCAATTGACAATGTCCTCGTTTAGACCCGCCACCACACGTAGCTGCGTGCTAATGCCTTCATTCTCACAATGCCGGGTGTCCCTCGTGCAACGCTCCAGGACTCGGGTACGCAGCGAGGTCGGAATGACCACTCGAGTGCCCCACAGTAGACAACCCTGCAAACTGGACAGCTCCTGCATGCGAGTCTTAAAGGGTGCGAATTTGTTATCAATGTTGCCTCCCGGCCACCCCCTCCTCACCCAGTCGAGCACCTGGGCGAGCGTTTGGTCTGCCTTGGTTTTGGCGGCGATGTCAAGGGCGGTGATGGGCAGGTCCAACTGGGTGATTTCGAAAATGGCATTGACAGGAGCTGGGTCTTCAGCCGGAGCGGGTAAGGGCAGCGACTGAGCGCGTCAGCGTGGGATAGAGTTTTGCCCGGGCGGTGGATAAGTTTGTATGAGTAGGCCGCTAGGAAAAGTGTCCACCTTGTCATCCTAGGGGAGAGGACTTGAGGTGTCTGTTTGTCGCCGGCCAGTAGGCCCAGGAGGGGCTTATGGTCGGTGACCAGTTCAAGAAGTGGCCAAAAGGAATTCGTGAAACTTTTTCACGGCTGCAACAGCTGCTAGGGCTTCCTTGTCTATTTGGCTGTAATTTCGCTCCATGGCCGAGAGCGTCCTGGAGAAAAAGGCGATGGGGGCCTCGGCGCCATTGGCGAGTCGGTGACTAAGGACCGCCCCAATTCCAAAAGGGGATGCGTCTGCTGCCAGTACTAAAGGAAGGTTGGGGTCGAATGGATGAGCACTGCCTCTGACGTAAGTAGTGATTTGACGGCGTTAAACGCCTGGTCTTCTTTGTGCCCCCAGTGCCACGGTGACTTTTTGTCTAGTAATCTGTGTAGGGGTTCGGCTACTGAGGCTTTATGGGGCAAGAAGGATGCATAAAAGTTTAGGAGCCCCAAGAAAGCTTGTAGCTCCGTTTTGGAGGTCGGTGTGGGAGCTTCGTGGATCGCCCTAACCTTGGACTCCAGGGGGTGAATGCCAGAGGCGTCAATTTTATAACCCAGAAAGTCCACCTGTCTAGTGGCAATGGCGCATTTTTCTTTTTTTTTAACTTGAGGCCATGCTGTCTGAACCTCTCTAATACTACTCGCACTCTCTGGAAGAGTTGGGGTCTGTCCCTGGCCGAGACCAAGATGTCGTCAAGTAGGGTACTACACCAGGGAGGCCCTGTAAAATCCGGCTCCATGAGGGACTGAAAAATACCCGGGCAACACTTACGCCAAATTGGAGACGCTTGCATCGGAAGGCACCCTGTGAGTGACGATGGTCTGAAGTTCCGCTGTTTGGTTATCAACAGGGAACTGTTGATATGCTTGAGACATGTCCAATTTAGCAAAAATACTGCCCGGTTCGAATGTGTGCAATAAGTGCTGAATGACGGGCACAGGGTAGGCGCTAACTTGTAAATATTTATTGATTGTTGTCTTGTAGTCCGAGCAAATTCTCAGGCTACCATCTTTTTGAGGGTGTGACAATGGGCGTCTCCCACTTGGCGAAATCTGTTGGCTCAATGACCCCTTGTTTTAGTAGTTTATCCAATTCAGCGTCTAGTTTTGGTCGAATAGCAAATGGAACTCTACGTGGTTTTAATCTGATTGGGACTGCCTGGGGGTCAACGGTGAACAAGATGGGGGTTCCATTATAACACCCCAGCTCCTCGCTGAACACATCTGCGTAGTCAGCGAATAAGGAGTCAGTGTCTGAGGTTGAGACAGCATGGACTCCTGTTAACCCTAGGCCGAGGTGGGGAAACCAATCGAGCCCCAATAAGGTGGGTAGATTGCCGTTAACTACCACTAGAGGTAGGTGGCCTTTAAAAACTCTAAAACTGACAAAGAACTTGCCTCTGCCGATCACGGGAATGGCCTTCCCCTGGTAGTCCTTCAGACCGAACTGGCATCTCTGAAGCCGGGTAGTAGATAGGCTGGGGTGGAGTCTCTTGAGGGTGTTCCACGAGATTATTGAGAGCGCTGACCCTGTGTCAACCTCCATGTGGCACGGTTTACCTTCTAGGGAAACGGAGAGAGAAATTTTACTAACAGTGTGACAAGTACGCCTGGCAAGGCGGTGCGTGCGACAGTTTAATACTTGCCTCTGTGGTCCCGAGTGCGAGGACGGAGGTCTGTGTGCAGCGCTTTGGGGGCTTGGCAGACTCTCGCAATGTGCCCCCTCTTATGGCAGTTGTTGCAAACGGCTCCTTTAAACTTGCAGGTGGCCCTTTGATGTGATCCCCACAGGCTAGGCACAGTGTGATGTGCTTGGGTGGACCGGTGTATTCTTGTTTGGCCCCTACCTGCGACCGTCTGTCATTGGTGAGGCGATGGACATCGTTCTCATCGTTGTGGGCTTCCTCCGCTTCCACCTCTTCGGAATGGACTGGGAACAATGCTAGCTTGGCACTTGGGCCCTGAATTTCGGTGGCTGAGTTCGTTGCTAGCTCGGCTGCTAGGGCCTCCTCTACCGCTTGCGCAAGGTTGAGGTCTTTTTTAGCTAGCAGTCGCCTCTGTAGGTTGAGATCCTTGACCCCACAAACTAATTGATCGAGGAGCATGTCCTCCAGGTATGTTCCAAACCCGCAGTGCAGGGCTGCTGTTCTGAGGGCGGCCATATATTGATTGATGGTCTCCTTACTTGATTGCTTCCTCATACGGAACGTGAACCTCCTGGCGATTTGTGAAGGCCTGGGAGCGTAGTGGTTAGTGAGGATCTCAAGCAACTCGGACCACGGAACGTTTTTCAATTCTCTCGGCGCTACGAGTGCTGCGGCGGTATCGTAAACGGTGGTTCCGCAGTAGATTAGGAAATAGGATTTTTTCCGATGCTCTCCCGCATCCGCCAGGCCGACCGCATCGATGTAATGATTGAAACAGTTCTTATACGATTCCCACTTCTCTTCGTCTGGTTTAAACGCTGGGAATACTGGGTTGGAACTCATGGTGCTGGAACGGCTGGGCTACCTGCGGAAAAATCTCTCTGGGACTACGAGCGCCGTGAGTTACTAGTGATATCAGCTCTGGAGAGGTTTTTGCTACCCTCTCTTTCTCTCTCTGGGTTACCACGTTGGCTGCTAGCCGTTGGAGGTGTCTTGATTCGCGCCAAAAAGTGGGCGTTAGTGACTCTCTACAGCGCTGTGCTGTGGTTCCTACTGGCTCGAAATTCAAATGACACCCGTTTGAATTTCGCGCCAAATGCAGAGCGGCTGCGGCTCGCAGCGCTTCACTTTCCCCGTAGCGGGGCTAACAAGCGGCTACAGACGCTTCTAACTTTTTGACTCAGACCGCTTTCTCTGGCTGCGGATCTGCGTTTGCTCTTTTTGATCGCTCGTTTTGTTAGCTGACCGCTCTCTCTGGCTGCGGATCAGCGTTTCCCTTATCGCCAGCCGATCGCTCTCTCTGGGCTGCGGATCGGTGGCTAGTGACTCAGCGGTTGCAAGGTGCATCTGGTAGCCATCCCATCCTCGTCGCCAGTGTTAAGTTTGAGCAATGAGAGGCTGAACCAGAGCATGAGTGCAACAGTACTTTATTTTACAAATAAAGGGCTGACCGTGCTTGCCAAGCCTGGAACTGGCTCGCAGCAATCAGCAACCAGTTGGACCCCGCAGCCTGCTTTTATAGCTGGCTGCTGGGGAGAACCAACCAATGGGAATGGGGGAATATCGCCCACACAAAGTGAGTGGACCTGAGTGAGAACTCCTTGAGTCCTCAGGACATAACAGGCTGCATGGAGACTCCTGGGTGGGGAGGGATAGGGTGGGAGTGGTGGGACAGGGCGGGATTGGTGGGGTGGATGGGGACAGCCAGGGGTGGGATTTATGGGTTCGCTGAACTCTGTAGACTCTTAGCTAAAGGATCGCCCAAACCCGTGCGAACCCTGAAGCCCACCCCTGAAGTAATGTATGGACTTTTATCAAATATCTTGGAACAGTTACATCCTGATATTTATTTATTTTTATCTTATTTATTTATTTTTGTCAATTGCTTACAAGATAATAGGTATAAGTAAAATCATAGTTATGAATACATGGATACAAATAAGAAAAATAAAAAAATAAAAGAAACAATAGGACAGGCACGATAGGTACATTGATGCACTTATGCACACCCCCTACAGACCTCTTAGGAAAGGGGTGAGGTCAATAGTAGACAGTCTTAGGTTAAAGTTTTTGGGGTTTGGGGAAGAAACCACAATCAGGTAGAGTATTCCAGACATTGACCACTCTGTTGCTGAAGTCGTATTTCCTGCAATCAAGTTTGGTGTGGTTAACTTTGAGTTTGTATCTATTGTGTGCTCTTGTATTGTTATGGTTGAAGCTGAAGTACTCATTGACAGGTAGGACATTGCAATGTATTATTTTATATAATATATTTAGATCGGACCTGAGGCGACGTAGTTGTAGGTTTTCTCGGTCTAGAATTTCGAGTCTGGTGACATAAGGTATTCTGCAACGAGTAGACAAGTGGAGAACTCTTCATGTGATATATATGGTGCATCATGACATCATGAAACACATCTCATTAGTTTGACATCACTCTAACTTGCTTGTGTAATAAGACCATGGCTGGTTGGTTCCCCATAGCCATTAAGAGTGGTGAAACTGTAATCTGCATCTGGAAAAATCAGAAGAAGACAGCTACTATGTCTTTCAAGATTTTTTTGATAAATGGGGGTGGGAGATCTTGACTTTATTCTTGCCACCTCATGATTATACAAGATTCTTATCTTAGCTGTTGCATGATGATATTTTGCAAACTGTATTATCCAACTGAAGTTATTTATTGTATGGAAAATATACCAAATTAATCTCTTATACCTACAACTGTTTGTCCAATTTCCCTGCATAATTATCCCTGACAAATCTCTTTTCTTTGCATAAATCTTCAGTGACTTATCTGTTTGAGACTTGATATACATACACCTAATATTATTGTGATTATCTTGTGATTAAAATCAGTAAGAAAACTGTTCTAATCAGTTGAAGTTGGTTCAGATTCCTTGTGGATGAGAGTTAGATATGCTCTTTTCTGTATCTTTAGGATTACTTTTGTTACTTGGGTTTCATTCATGCAGTGTGCAGCAGCAGCCAGAAAAAACTAATACCATCCCTGATTGTATAAACACAGACATAGAATCAAAATCATGTGATGTATTAGTAAAACCTTTATAAAACCTTAGTAAGACCACACCTGGAATACTGCATCCAGTTTTGGTCACCACATAACAAAAAAGATGTTGAGATTTTGGAAAAAGTACAGAGAAGAGCAAACAATATGATTAAGAGCCTGGAGACAAAAGTATATGAAGAACAGTTGCAGGAATTGGGTATGGCCAGTCTAGAGAAAAAAATGACGAGGATCAAAATAACTGGAATAGCAATATTCCAGTATTTGAGAGGCTTCCACAAAGCACCAGAAGGCAAGACTAGAAAAAAATGATGGACATTAATTAAAGAGAGAAGCAACCTGGAATTAAGGAGAAACTTCCTAATAGTGACAACAATTAACCAGCTTGCCTTCAGAAGTTTTAGGTGCTTCATCAATGGATATTTTTAATAAAAAATATGGTAGGTGGACAGCCACCTACTGTTTCTGAAATGGCATAGGGTTTCCTGCTTGAGCAGAGGGTTTGACTAGAAGATCTCCAAGATCCCTTCCATCTCTATTCTGATTCCTCATAATGCTCAAGAATTGCTCCACCAATTCTTCATTTTGTGGAATTGTGCCATCAGCACATCTGGATCTAGTCCATGCCTTTGAATGCATGAATGTTTTAATGTTTTCCTGCTAAGCATTTTGTGTTATTTTTTTTTTCATTTGTTACAATTCCTTGTGATTATCTTTACATGTTTTTGTAAGCTGCTCAGAATGGTTAAGAAAGTGGGTGGCATGTAAATTTTCTTGGAATGCGCTCCTTCCTTATTGCATTCCATCATATGATTTCCCCCTTTGGAGACATGTTGCAACACAATTTCTTAGCTTCATAGTGGTTGGCCATGGAGTCTTCAGGGCTCCATTTTATCTCCTAGACTTTTTAACATCTACATAACATTTTTGAGAAAAGGCATCTGGGGATGTGGTTATTGAGCACTTATTGAGGTGCGTTAGTAAGCAGATGACACCCACCTTTACCTGTTCTTTTCATCTAATACGGGTGAGGTGGTTGGCATTACGAAGCAGTGCTAAGGCAGATTAATGGACAGTAAACAGGCTTTAGTATAGTTGGTGGGCATCACTCCAGTATGAGTGATGCTGGAGGAATCCACACCTGCTCTAAAGGAGCAGTGTCAACTTGTGAAGCTTTCCTGATCTGCTCTCAAGTTGCCATAGGCAGGGAGATGGGAAATCACGCCTCACAGCTACACCAAGGAATTCATATCTCAGTCAAAACAAAACACAGCCTAGTGAGCAGAAGCCAAGACCATTTCCACGGAGACCCACAACAGCTGGAGGGAATGACTTCTATGACCTGCAAAATTTCATCATTGGGAAATGTGACTGGTGATACACACTTTTGAGGGCGGGAGATACAAGGTCAGAGGCAAGTCGTGAAATGGGTGAAGTCAGAGCTGGCTTCACCTAGGTAGTGCCGACATGGTGCTCCTAATAAACAACTGGATTTTTCTTGCTAAATGGCTTGAGACTTAGGGCGTTGGCCAGAACCCTGTCAAGCAGTTTCACAGCTTGGTTGTCAAGCCTGAATTTAGTTTGGTGGTGGAATTTTATGAATTCAGCTTGACACGCTTGAGAACTGGAAGGGAGGGAGAACTGTGGTGGATGGAGCAAAACCATATAGCTGGGTGATGAGTCAGCTGATTCCAATGGCTGCTTGGCCAAAGGAAGGAGGAGTGCAGGAAACTATTCCATATCCTGGTTAGACAATGTGACATATCGTTTTGGAAAAATGAGTAAATTCTAATTATAGTGACATGGAAAGCCAGAAAACTTTCAGTACTGGCTTTCCACCAGTTAATGCCAAGATGGTGTAATTAAATAAAATTGTTCTTTGAGGAATCACAATGCCTCTGAGTTTGTTTTATAATGATTGCATTACTTGGAACCTGATGGTGGTTCTCCTAGAACCATCACTATCACTAGAAACCCAGATAGCTTCAGTGGCCCATAGTCCGTGTTCTCAGCATGATTGAAAACTATGACATTGTGACATGCCCCTGTTCGAATCTGACTCTGAGGGAGAGGAGAAACAGGGACAGGGAGTGGGAGTGTGACTCCGGAAGTTGTGGAGGAAACTGGGGAAGGACATAGGCTGGCCAGGCATTCAGAGGAAGACCCAGGCCCATCCCCTCTTCATCTTAGGGCATGCAGGGAGGAGAGGATAAGAGAGAAACATGAATGGCATGGTCTACAGGGGAGGAAATGGCCTTGATCCCCTTCATAGACTGTAGCTGTGAGGACTGTTTAAAAGGACAAACTGCACATGGGCCCGTGCTGGAAACAAAGCATGGAAATTTCTAGTTTGTCAGTTCTTATCTGAGGTCTGGCTCCTTCCCAGTGTGTGTATTTTGATATCAGTGGATATCTTCAAGCCCTTATCCTGCCTTGTCTCATTAATTGCTTCAGTGTGGTTTGTGTTGTTTTATTCTATTTATAATTTAAATGTATTTTGAGTTTGAATGGAAGTTCTTCCTTTTCGCAATTGTTTGTGGAGGAGTTTTTTCTCCAGTCAATGATAATTGGACTTTTGAAGGCACGTTGAAGGAATTAAAGGGACTTCACCTGTTTTTGTGACTTTGTTGCTTTTGCATCCCACTCTGGGTCATCACACATTGCCTGGATAGAGATAGCCTACAATTATCCACACACTGATACTTTCTCTTTTGGATTATTGCAATGCACTGTACCATGAGCCTGATTGTAAAATATTGAAGAAACTATCAAAAATGGCCTGAAAACTATAGTTGAAAATAAAGCAGCTAGAAGTTGAAAACAGAGCAAGTAGATTGGTCATCATGCCTGTTTATGTATCTACCCAGCCCTTAAGATCTACCCTGACGTTCTCTTTCAGATTCCCACATTGGAGGAGATAACAATAAGCATTTTTCTCCCTATGGTAGCATGTTTCAATCCTCTTTCTCTTTGGTAAGAGAGAGAGAAAAAATTTCACCCAACTCTGATTAAAACCAACCAAACAAAAAGTTTTCCATTTCTGGTTTTCTCCTGTCAACCTAGAGAAGGATATTTTTTCTATTTTTCAAGGTTTGCTCAGGAACTGGGCAGAGTCCGATTAAATTACTTTCAGAGTAATCTGGATTTAATTTGGTCGGTTCTGAAACTGGTAGTTTCTTAATGGCCACAATTGATATGTGTAGTTCTAAGACTAAACAAGCTATAATTTGAAGATGGGGTCAGTTTGAACAGGGCAAGGACTATTTTCTTCTGAGATTTTTTCTCTATTCCCAATTCTGTTTGCTTGTCCAAATATACTACAGTACGTCCTTCCATTAAATTAAGGGTTTTGCTGAACACAACAGAAATAACCTTTCGCTCCTGCAGTGGGACTCACTATATCATTCTGTTTTCCAAATCCACTCTGTTGCCCAAATATGGTACATTCAGAACAGATGTAAGACTACCTGGGATGGAGATTAAGAATCAATTGTTGTGGTGAAATGGCACATATCCATTGAATAACACAACTATATTCAGCTCTTTGCCTTTTTCCAATATTTATTACAGCGAGAACATAACAGAGCCTGAATAAGCATAACAATGCACAAAGTTTGCAATAGTCCTTTCTCTCTGTGTCTCATTTGGACAACTCTAGTAATAATATTACATCTAATAATGCATTGTTCTGAGGACTAAATGCCAAACATCCAAACTACTTTTTAAGTGACCTTCCCAAATTTTCAACAGATAATTTTTATTAAGGAAAAGTCACTGGATTTGGCACTTCCATTTATCTATTCAGTCATTCCATATATTTATTTACAACAGAGAATAAAAATGGAAATGCATTGTGAAACTTTCAGAGAAGAAGACATTTGTATTCAGTGTGCTTAATGTGATTTCATGTAATGACCTTCACAAAGAAAAGGAGGCTGACAGAAGCCAGTAGACACAGAAAGTCAGTGTTACAGAAACACTTTGATCAGTGGGATAAATTACTTCCAATGTTTTACCCTTACACTAACCAGAACAATAATAGGAGTGTATTAAGAATAGCTTCTTCCATTTTCAAATGATCCTGCCTTCTCTGGTGGACCTCCTTGATGGATCTAAAACAAATACCCTGATGACTGTCACATAGCAGGAAAGAAGTTTCAGAATAGGATCAGATCTCCAGATTTCAGTAGAAATTTGGATAAATAGGCTCTGAGTCGATAAAGTTTGCAACTAAATATTTGATCTTCTAAGGACCATGCAGTCATCTAGCGATACCAATGGATGAAGCATGCCCAAAATGTATCATCCTATTTATACTTCACACACACACACACACACACAGAGAGAGAGAGAGAGAGAGAGAAGAAGGCCAGATTTTGGTTTTGGGGAACTTTTAAGGTCAAAAATCTTGTAGGAGACAGATTGCTTCTATTCCTACCCTTATTCCTACTCTCCAATCTGAAGAATTACCCACCTTTCCACCCTATGACAAACAAACAAGCAAATCCTCTTTTGCCAACAGATCATTTTTGGTACTGAAATTTAGCTTTACAGTTTTGGAAGCTGAGACCCACAAGCAAGGTTCTGATGGCCAGATGTAGGAAAAGGTTTGCTCACAAAGGACAGAAACTGTCACTGTTTGACAGTGAGATGATGGGCCACTGTGCATCTCTTCAAGTAGCTTCCTTTCTTCAGGTGTAGAAGAAGATGGTGTGGATACAATCAATGTTGGATTGAGGTTTGTCTATTAGTAGGTTGGCTTAAGTGTAAACAGAAGAGGAACTCCAATTATTATTAAATTGAAGTAGCAATGAATAAATCTATGATGAGGATGGCCCTCACCATAGGATAAACTCCTACCTTACTAAAACTTAATCATTGTTCCCTTTCATGTTGGCAAAGGAACAAATATTTTTCTTTCTGACAATGGCTGTGATGTAGTATAATTCCAAAATATTCCAGAAAATTAAAATGTCAACTTCCTTTTTGCTATGCATAGTGACCCAAAATGGGACCAGAGCATAGGTATAAGAAGGCCAGGTACTACAACTGATAAAATGGTATCTATAGGAGGTAATTATCTGTAAATGTCTGTAGTTACCATCATTTTATAATGCCTCTTGCCTAGAATCTCACGTACTATGGTAGATGCAAAGCCTTGCTTCGGTTCTAGTCTCCATGTGAGATAATTAGGTGGGGAAAAATATGTGCTTTCTAAAAGTCAACTATACAGAAGACTAAGATATAGTTTATGGGATATGTTCAAATTCTTACAAGATTAAGAAACACAGAATATCCTTCTGAATGCCAGCAGAGACAGCATATCAGCTCAAAATAGCAACAGCTTGTTTCACAGTTGATGTTTCTGGAGTTATTTCTCTTCAGATGCTTACAGGTCTTTTAGGAATTCTTCTCCACTTGTCTTCAATAAAGCATGTCAACCTGTGTGCCATTCTGCTAACTAGTAAGCTGTCATCCCATCAGGAAAAGGGATTCATAACCCATAACTTTTGGTGCCGGTTACAAAACACTATTAGCATATTTAAGTGTTACCAAGTCACAGTGTTCAAATTTGAGTTTAGTATTATGAATTATCACATTTGATCTTTTAAGTTCAACTTTTTGTTTCTTTAGTAGCCAGTCAAAAATTATAAACAGAAACATATCTTCGGAGTAAAAAAAAAAAAAAGTTCTTGTTTGCATAATAGTATTAAATGTTTTTTTTAAAAAAACTAAAAACTGATATAATGTGAGAAAAAGGAAATCAAAGGGATATATAAAAGTGCAAGAAAAGAGAAAAGGAAAGAAAGAGAAAAAATACAAAGAAGTAGCTTTTGAACTTTACCACAATTTTAAGTATAATTATAAATTTATCTCTTACTATGCAGTTATAACAAAACTCTTTTCTTTCTATTCTATTCTGTTTAATCATTAAAACCATAAATTGTAAATTCATTTTTTCTCTTTTAAGCAAAAAGTCTATAAATCCTTTCCAATCACCAACAAGTCAATTTAGCCATCTCATCTAGTTGTAACATCTTCACCAAGCATTCCTCCATTATGAGTAACGTTGCTTCAATTATCATGTATAAAAACAAAATTCCATGACTATTTTTCCATCAGTCCCAAAATAAAAAACTTGGCTTTCATTTGTATATTAATCTTTAAAAATCATTCCAATCAGTGTGTGTATTTAAATCCAAAATTTTCTAGTTTTTTCATACATCCACTATATACAATAAATGCCTTGTCTTGTACTAATGTCCAACATAAATCTGATGTGCCTTTATACATTCTAGACAATTTCTGTAATGACATATACTGAAAATATATCATCTTATAAAAATTTTTATTTAAAATTACAATATAAATTTAAGTCCTTTGAGCCAAATATTTTGCCATTCTTCCATCTGGATATTATAACCAAAAAAAATTAGCCTACTTTATCAATTGTTCTTTCACTTACTTTTCTTCTGTTTCAAATTTCAATGAAGTTTCCAATTTTATCAATTATATGTTCATTTGTACACAACTGTATTTCAAACTCAGTCTTACAATATTCAAAACCTCTTTTCCCTAGTTTAAATATTTTTAATAGCTGTAAGTACAAAAACAATGTATTCATCTACCAAATCAAGTTCCTTTCTTGATTTTATTTTACATTCCCCCTGACAAAAGTTTAGTATTTTACAATAAGTTAATATTTGCCTATTATTTCTTATCTGTAAAATGCTTTTCATGCCAACAACTACAAAAATGTTCTCAGGCCCAAGCTGGGTTTGAATCTATTCCAAATCCTTAGTATAGCACAACTAACAATGATTTTTAAAATCCACATTAACCTTAACTTTATTGTACCACAGATATCCATGCCACCCAAACCTCAGGTTATATTGTTCTACCTCCAAGAGTCTTCTATATCTTAGCAGCAATGACTCTAAAACAGAAAACTACAACATACAATTTCAAATCAGGTAAACCCAATACTTCTCTTTTAGTACGTTATAGCAATTAGATTTATATACCGCTTTACAGTGCTTTATAGCCCTCTCTAAGCAGTTTACAGAGTCAACATATTGCCCCCAATAGTTTGGGTCCTCATTTTACTGACCTTGGAAGAGTGGAAGGCTGAGTCAACCCTGAGCCTGGTGGGATTTGAACTGCCAAATTGCAGTCAACTGGCAGTCAGCAGAAGTAGCCTGCGGTACTGCACTTTAACCACTTTGCCACCGAAGCTCTTATATTTAACTTATGTTTTTTTTTCCCCACCACACAAATTTAGATATAACCTTCTGTCATTCTTTAAGTGGTTCATCAGTTGTCAAAACAGGTATTGTCTAAAACAAAAACAATTCTAAGCAAAATATTCCTTCTCCTCACAGAAATTCTCCCCAGCAATGACAGTTGTAATTTCTCTCATATTAGCATATCTTTTTAAATTTCATTCTGTCTTAACATAATTCTTTTGAAATAACATACAATTCATATTTATCATAGTGATACCAGATACATTCTTATCAATCATAAAACTCATTTTATTCATCAGGTCTCTTTGAGCTTCTATTTTCATATTTTTGTTAACATTTTCATCTTCTGTTTATTAATCTTGAAACCTCCTACTGTACCAAATTCTTTTAAATTCCCCATGAATGTTTCATTTCTCTTTAAGAGATCTTCTAAAACCAACACCAAATCATCTGTAAAAAGCCCTTATCTTGTAAGCCTCTTTTTAAATCTTTATCCCCACAATTCTTGGATCTTCTTTCTCTGTTTAATATTTTAAAAACAAATATAAAAAAGAGAGGACACAGTGGGCAATCCTATCTTGTTCCTTTTTGCATCTCACAGAGTTTTGTTAGATTCTTCATTGACAATTATTGGTGCTTTCATGAAGTATAAATTGATCTTTCCCATTTTTTAAAGTTCTCTCCAAAATTCCTATCTTCCAAAACCCTAAAGATGAAAACCTATTTCAAATTGTCCAAGATCTTCTTTGAATCTAAATGAATGTTTGGTCTAAGTACACATAACCCATTTAATGTATATACCCATGAAAATACAACAGCATGCTTGAATGGACCGGCAGACCAAACATCAAGAGAAGTCAAAATATGACCGTTGGATAAAAAAGCCAACCAAGACATAAACTTCCATGACTTTCAAAGAACAGCCTAATTCATCTTCTAAACCAAGAGTGTCAAACTCGATTTCATTGAGTATCATGGTTGTGTTTGACCTCGGGGTGGGGTGGGGATTGGAGTGGGCATGGCCAGGATGGGCATGGCCAGTTCAATATCACTCATGTTGGGGTGCCAATGGTGGCCTGAGAAAATGGGCTCCCAAGCTCTGTTTTTGGCTGCAGTGTCCTCCTGCAACCCTCTACCAGTGAAAACGGAGCTCAGGAGGGCTGCCTGCAACCGTCCCGAGCTCCGTTTTCACTGGCAGAGGCACCACAGACCAGTCCTTCACTGTTTCCAGGGTGGCCCATAGATCTAAACACCCTGTGCACCAGATTTGGCCCCTAGGCCATGAGTTTGAAACTGTAAAGATATTCCATGACAAGATGGATTAAATCAAATGATCAAAACCCAACGTTTGTAAATTATAAAATAAGAGATGAAAAGAAATCAATGCATTGTAACCTGCCCAGAGACACCTGATAGTGAGATCCCAAAGGTGCACCATATTTGCCTAAGAAATATAAATCCTTCCATTATCTACCATTCAGTCAGAACTGAAGAAGCTTCTTGGATGAGAAGTGAAAGATCTTCAAGAGAAAAAACACAGAAAGTCCAGTTGCCTTTTGAAAAAAAATCACCTTTGAGACAGCCATGACCTGGATGACTGCGAATCTCCAAAGACATTGATGGTGAGATGGGTGACATACACATTTAATAAATTTTTTAAAAATCTCTCTTTGTACATATGTATGTAGAATTTAAAAACTTCTCTACGGTTCATTGTTTTATTTGTTCCTATCTGCCTGCTACTTCTCATGTTTTCTACATTGTAAATTATTGCTGGAATCATGAAGCTGCCAAACAACTTTGGTTAACTATCTGAACACTAATTTAAATAACTTCCTTGCTTACATTAGTTGGGAAAATATTGATCAGCATCATGTATCGATAATTGATAAATTATTTATAAATTATAATTGTCCATTTAGTGCACTGATAAATTATATTCAGTTTGGGATTCAATAAACTTTTTCCATCATATTGTGTAATGCTAGTGTCCACCAAAGGCAATGATTTTCACAAACTAGAAGGAAAGTTTCTCTTTCAAGAACCCCCTTCCACATTCGTTCCCTAAAGTCAGAATTCACACTCGTTCTACAGTCTCTAACACAGCCAATCTTTATGGTGCTCACATTACACAAGAAAGGAGAAGAGTGATGGGGAATCAGGAAGAGACAAGGTAGACGATGCAGATATGGTGATTTGTCTCTCTGCATACCCATAGCTGAAGTCAGTGATCTTCAATACAATCCTATTTTGGAAACAACATTAATTTAATGAAGTTACAAAGATCCATACACAGACAGAATAAACACACTCACTAAATAGAAACAAAGGAGGTAAAACTTCAACACAATCATTCATAACAAGCAAACTTCCTTTCAAGACGAGCATGGATTTTGGACACGGGAATCAGAGACATTCTAGAAAACAAAGGTAATACTGAAAATTGTGTTTTGCTTAGAAAAATGTCAATTTTCCATTTAAAAATAAATCATAAAACTTATATACAGTTTAAAAAATACATAAGGATGTTAACAGACAAATGGGAAGAAAGCTTGAAAGGAGCCAAGAAAGATATCAACAGATATATTAATACCCCCATGGACTGTGTTGGAGACCAGAGTTTTGGAGAGTTCGTTCATTAAATTGGTCTCAATAAAAGTCATATCTATCCATCTCTGCAAACAATGATCTGACAGACAGACAGACAGACAGACAGACAGACACAGACAAAAATGAACACCTGCATAAAGTGAATCATTTTTGGCAATTATCCACCTGAGTTTTTCAGAATAGCTTGGGAGATGTTGACAGGTGGCATCAAAAAGAATTATGAAAAAAAAATGTTTTATTCTGCTCAAAAGGTCAAAATGCTTTGAATTCGTAAAGGGATACCAACTAGCCAAAAAATAAAGATTCACAAAATGTCTGTACGCATGTCAGTCCAATATACCTAGTCTTTTTTCTCTATCAGGTAAATAAATATAATTTATTTTACATTACAATAACTTTAATATTTCACTTTCTCTGTTTCTGATTCTCTGGTTGATTGTCTATTTTGTCTGTAGATGTTATTAATGTCTATGTATTTATTGATGTTCAGGACATGGTGGGTCAGTGGCTAAGATGCTGAGCTTGTTGATCAGAAAGGTCGGCAGTTTGGCAGTTCAAATCCCTAGCGCCGCGTAATGGAGTGAGCTCCCATTATTTGTCCCAGCTTCCGCCAACCTAGCAGTTTGAAAGCAAGTAAACTTTGATGGGAAGGTAACAAGATGTACCTTCGGCATTTAGTCATGCCAGCCATATGACCACAAAGATGTTTTTGGACAGCACTGGCTCTTCAGATTTGTTTCCAGCCCCGTAGAGCTGGAAACAACTAGCATGTATGTGCAAGGGAAACTTTACCTTATTTATTGATGGCTAATTTGTCAATGTGCCAGGCTTCTAGAAATTCCCTGGTGTTTTTGGATTTGGCCTGGCCAAATAAACACATAAAAATTAACATCTAGAGACTATGCAAACAAGACAACCAACCAGCTCAAAAGGAAGCAAAAAGACCCAAGCACTTCTCCACCATCAATAAGTACCCAGATCAGCATAGATTAACTCCAATGTTAACATTAGACCAACAATCAAGTACACAATACCTCAATCAAGAGCCTGCCAAAGTAGCCAGCAGCCAGCAGCCCAACCAAAGAATCTCTAAGAGCTCCTTCACCAACACTGACAGGGCAAGCCACCAGAATATATAAACTGACAGCAAATAGCTCCCCTTACTAGCACAGATGAGGTTACCTAGTTTGGGTAATGAAACTTCTGCAAGTACACAAGCAAGCTCAGGGAGTACCAAGGACCCTTCAGATTAAAAATTGTCATTATTTGGAAACTAGAAAAATCAGATTTGTTCTGCATTGCTATCTAGTCTTCTCAGAAGGAGCTATATTTATGTAAAGTTAGACTGGATTTCATTGGTCATAGCACATATTCAGATTTCTTGATCTTATATAGGTTTCTTATAGCTCAGAAGCAGGGTCTGTGAAATATCCTGTTCAGATATACAAACACAAATCTATATACCCATATATGTTGATATAATTCTTCTCAAGAATCCCCTTGCAATGATTCCTAGATAGAAACTTATTGAGGACTCTGGAAATTTTCCAAGGCTTCAGTGGGGACAGATGGCTTAAAAGCTGCCTTTTCCCACTATCACTCTAAACTCAGACCAAATTACACTGTCTCTTTGTCACTACTATAGTTTCTTTCCTTTCTTTTTTTTTCCTTTAGGGTTTCTGTCAAAACATATGTGCTTTAAAAAGATAATGTTTGGGCTCTTTTTCCCGTGACAGATCTGCATTCTGTTTAATTATCTTTCAACAAATGGCCAAGTAGTGCCCCATTACTCTTCTGAAAAATGGATTAAAGGATGTTCAGTATTGCAATTTCAGTAGGCTTGCCTATTATAGTTGTCATACAGCCTTCAAAGTCAGCCATATGCAGGGAAGTGCAAAGAAAATGGCCAGAAATCCACATCGCTTAATATCAACTCAAGTCCAAAACAAGACACAACAGACAAGATCTGCTCTCACAAGGATAAAACTTCAAGGGGATACTTGTGCAGAACCAGACTTGGAATAATTCAGAGGAGGAACCTATGTCTTGCATGCAGTACTTATCTCAATTTTAATCCATAGCCATTCTACATGGATTAAATGTGACACGCACATGACACCAAGTGATATCAGACTAGTGTCTGACAATGAATGGACTATAAAGGGGTCCCAAACCATATGGGGCTCTCAAACCTCCTTTCCATGGTTTTCTGTAGCTCCTTGATGAAAATCAGTATCTTCACAAAATTGAGGAGGAAATCATACAGATTCTGATATGATCCAATCAATATTCATCATTTCCAACTTCACTGGTTTCCAAAAAAAGTACAAAGTTAAAAGATAAATACAGAGAAAAAAGAAAAACAAACTCAGGGGAAAAAAATAAGAGTGGAGAAAAAATAAAAAAATAAAGTAAGAAAGATAGAAAAAGAATGACTTCTGGCTTTCTTTAGTACAGATATAGATTTAAAAAACACAACAAACTATTGCTCTAAGGATAACATTTGTCTACATTACTTCAATAATCTTATATGTTACTGATCAGCAAATCCCAAAGTCAATTTTTCATTCAATTTCACCATTTAATCAATTCTATCATCTTCACCATCCATTCTTCCATTGTAGGTTTTTGTAAGTTCTTCCACCTTTGAATATAGAAGTCTCACTGCCATTATCATATAATAAAAGTTTTCCCATTAACTCCAAAAAAAATTGTATCTGGTTACATTACAATTATACTTCCACTTTTAAAATATCCTGCATCAAAATAATCCCAGTATATTCTAACTTTCTTACACGTCCACCAAAGATGAAAAAAGATATACCCTCAATTTGGCAACATCTCTGGTCTGATCAACAGTGGTAACGCTTTGGCGCTATCATCAAGATCATAGGAAATGATAAAAGTGCTGTATATTCTACTAGTGAGGCCACACTTGGGACACCGTATCCAGTTCTGGCCACCACAATACACACACACAAAAATGCTGAGGCCTAGAAGGAGTGCAGAGAAGCACAACAAATATTATAAAGGGTCTGGAGGCTAAATTGTATGGTAAATTGCTAAGGGAATTCTTTAACTTAATGAAGAGAAGGCTTAGGAATTGCATGATAGTCACCTTTCAATACTTAAAGGGCTACCACAGTGAAGAGGGGGTCCATTTATTGTTCATAGCACCTGAGGGCAAGACAAGAAGCACATGGGTGAAGGCTCATCGGAGAGAGATTCAATCTGGAACCAAGGAAGAATTTCCTGATAGTAAGAACAATTAATCAATGTAACAGCTTCCCTCCTGGAATTGTGGGTGCTCCATTAGTGGAGGTTTTTAGGAAAATATTGGAAAACCAGTTGTCCAGGATGGTATAAGTTCTCTTGCTTTGGGCATACTAGAAGACCTCCAAGATCCTGTTCAGCCTTATGATTCAACATCCCTCGTCATCTTGCTCATTTATTTCCTGACTTCTTCTTTCCACCGAAAAAACCCCATTAGGTGCTATTTTCACTCCAATGGAGACAATAAAATATTTGAAAAACTAATATCCAGGCCAGCAGTGGGATCCTAACTGTTCCACTGCCGGTTCGGTGATTGTGCATGCACCTAACACACACACCTAATGCACATGAACAGCTTTCCAACACACCAGCCTGAGTGAGGCCTGCAGCACCAATCAGCTGAGAGGATAAAGAAAAAGGCATAGGAGTGGATGGGATGGTCGATCCTGCTCTTTTCTTTCTCCTCTCAGCTGATCGTTGGAGGCTTTTTTTACTACCAGTTCTGCCAACTGGTCTGAACCAGTAGCATACCACCACTGATCTAGGTTGAGTATAAGGAAAATGGATCTTTTCTGTTCTGATGTGTCAAGGCTTTCTTGTCTTTTCTCCCCGTCCTCTCCATAATAGAGATGATCTGATCAGAAAAAAAGAGAGTTGCTAATTAACAAACTTTGCCTTGCATTTGTATCCTTAAAACACACCGAGAGAATTTTCTTGTTGAACTCCAATGTCTATCAAGTTTAGCTAGCATAGTCAATGGTAAGATGTGAGGAATAAAATTAGCTGCATTTTAGCTAATGCAGCATGTGCCAACCACCTCACTGTTTCTCTAAATCCTTGTGACATCCACAGACCTTCAAGAAGGCCGAAAACTGATTGTTTCATCCTATTCTAGGGGTTATATTTTCAACAATTATTTTGATCAAGCAGAAGCCCTCAATCCCTTCCAATGAGAGGTAGAAGAATGGATTTGGAGTCAGGGTTTCACACTATGCTATTGCAATGATCTCTCTGCCACTCTCATCCATTAATTATTGATTACTCCCCTTATCCCACAAACAGTCGCTGTACCTAATTACTGAAAATATTGCAAAAGATGAATAGAGTATGTTTACAATATCTGGCTTATAGATAGTAAGCCTGTGGGAAGTAAGTGCACTCTTGTTCAATGCTATGTTCTATATGACAGCTGAAATTAATTTAGTCTGCTTTGGTGTAGAGAAAAGTGCACTCTGCCTTGTAAAGAGGTGAAGCCATTGCATCGCAATTGGTGGCTGGACCTTGAAGTCAGGGGAATTGGTGCATGCTCTATATATGCCCAGAAACCACTTTCCTTAAATAAGAGCATGCTACCCTGCTTTGCTGCTGTTTATCAATGCAAGAACATTCACCTTGAAATTTTGCTTGGAGAGAGTACATCACTCAAACCTTTAACTCCTTCAGACCTCTGCATGTGACTAATGGATATGCTTCCTATCCCTTTCCCTGACTTCTATTCAAAATAGCTGGCATTTTGTTTGTCTTCTGTAATTGGAAAGAAAAACCCTTCTGATTTGCAGTCTAAAGTCAGTGGCTGAATATAAGTAGAAAGATGTCTCGTGTACTTGCAGCTGCATGGAAGAAATTGCATAGAGAAAATGGGGGAGAGCAGGCATTGGATAGTGTTAGTGGAGTTGTGATTGAAAAGGTACATAAATAACAAAATTTCTAAACCTGGCTATGAGAAAGAAGTCCAGACATTATGAGGCTGCTGAATGAAATACAGGTAATCCTTGACTGACACCAGTTCATTTAGTTATGGTTCAAAGTTACAAAGAGCACTGAAAAGAGGGACTTATGACCATTTTTCACACTTATAACTATTGCAACGTCTCCATGGTCACATCATCAAAATTTAGACACTTGGCAATTGACTCATATTGTTCTTTCCCTGGTATTGGTGCCCGTCAAGTTTGGAGGCCCTGTACTATATGTCTGAAATGCTAGAGCAGGGGATTGGACTAGAAGACCTCCAAGGTCCCTTCCAACTTGTTCTGACCCAACCGGGTTCCCAAAGAGCAAACACAGACAAAGGCAGCAGCCCCCACCTTTTAAGGTTTAATAACAAATTCTGTTCTGAAGGCTGCTTTCCACTAATTAGCTCTGACAAGAAAGAGCCTTGCCAAGTTGTTTGTCAAGGCTGCCAAAAACCCAGAGATAAGAACTAATTTACAAGATTCTCCAAACATGAACTAAGATGTCCACAAGTTGAACTTCAGAGCTTCTTTGCTGTCTGCAAAGAATGCTTTTCCAAACCCGGCTTTTATCCTCTTGAGGGAGGGGGTCATTACCTTGCAACCTTACTCCCGAGTTTCCTGTGCTGCTGTAATTGTTCTTTCCTCTGAGTAATCCTTTGTGCACATGCACTTGGCACAGGCTGCTCAGGAACCTGCTCATCACTGCTGCCAGCCCCCACAATCTCTGAAGGCATCAGTCCACTCTCTGATGGTCCTGGCCCTTCATCAGAGTCATCACTCTCCTTAGCCATCTGCACCTGCTACCAGCTAACCACAACATTCTGGTATTGGTGCCCTTCAAGATTGGAGACCCTGTACTATTTGTCAGAAATGGTACAGGGTCTCCAGCTAGAGCAGGGGCTTGGACTAGAAGACCTCCAAGGTCCCATCCAGCTCTGTTGATGTTCTATGTTATGGCACAATCTTTGACGATTGCAGTGTCCCGTGATCATTTAGATCCCCTTTCGTGACCTTCTAACAAGTAAAGTCAATGGGGAAGCCAGATTCATTTAGCAACTGTGTTACTAACTTAACAACTGCAGTAATTTATATAATAGCTGTGGCAAGAGAGGTCATAAAATGGACCAAGATTTACTTAACCGTCTCGCTTAGCAACAGAATTTTTGGGCTCAGTTGTGGTCATTAGTTGAGGATTACCTGTAAGGATCTTTTTTAAGTCCTGAATATAAGTGCATTAAGATCACATATGCTATTCTAAAATGGCATCAACACCAGTGAGGGAGGACAAGGATTTGAAAAATCACACTTAGCATGAAAGTTGATTGTAATGTTTGAAACCTCTGGTATTACAATTGAGCATCCATATGAAGTGGCAAGTAAGATCAAACTGATGCCAGCTACGTCATTTGAATTACGCCATTATGCCATCACTGTTGCATTTCAGGAAGATATGACAAACATCAATCTTAAATGAAAGGATATGGACAAGAACTGTGGTACGTGCTTGTAGCTCAATGTGCTGAGCACAGAATGTGATGATGTTGTCACTGTGGTTTTCACCAGCCAGACTGATGGTAATGTCACCACGAAATCATTTTGCAAATGGCATGATTATACAACTTTTGTCACAGTCTGACACAACATAAATCATGTCATTTGCACAATAAAGCTCTCATACTAGTGTCATGATTTGCTACTTCTATGGATGATGTGTTTATCACATTGGGAAAGCTCTTCCCAAGTCTTCAACAGAGAAGGGAGAGAGGAGAGGAGAGAGGAGGAGAGAGGAGAGGAGAGAGGAGGAGAGAGGAGAGGAGAGAGGAAGAGAGAGGAGAGGAGAGAGAGGAGAGACAGCATAAGGAAGCATAAGGAGTTATTAACAATATCTACTGGGAGAGAAGTCTTAAAATGAAATATTTATCGCATTAATCTGAAATATGCAAGTTTGCAGTTCTCCATCAATCAGATCATCTGCTTCACCTGATACAAATCCTATTGCAAGAAAGATATGAACTAAATCTTGAAAAAAGAAATTCATTACAATTGAGACACATCAGTAGCCTTTGTCAACATATCACAGAAATATACGCAGTGGTCTAGTTAAAGGATGAGCACTAAAAATAAATAGGCATGTAAAAAAACATCTGAGTTTGCATTTATCATTTCTGTGGATTTGATTTATCACCATTTTAGATATGCCTCCATATTTGGATTTCTTTTTAATGACAAATACATATAGCTATTGGGCAGCAACTTGTCCATGACTGGTTGAAATAATGTAGAAATTATGTTCATGGAAGTAGAACATTAAGTTGGCAGAAGGTAGATTGATTATTGATAGCCCTTCAAAAATGAAAACACAGTTTTGCATCTTAGGGTTATTTTTCTCGCCAAATACTATTTATAGTGCTATTTGCATACTGGAGTAAGGAATAACATGCATATTACAGGGGATATATTAAATTAACTGCAACACTAAAGTAATGGTGCCAAGGGTCAGGTCAAATGAGGAGTATGATTCCTGTAAGATGGGTGTTTGGGCATGAAAAGCTTTCCTACAAGAATATTCAAAGCATGAAAGGATGTGTTGGTCTACATATGCAATGAATTAAATAAGTATTCTTTTGGAATTGCATTAATAGTAACTTTCAGAGAAACAAGGGTGCATCTCTTCTAAGCATCATTTACTCTCCATGACTCCAGGTAGCTTTTAAAACCAGGGGTGGCATTCAATTTTTTTAACAACCAGTTCTGTGGGAGTGGCTTAGGTGGTGGGCATGGCTTAGGTGGTCATGTGACTGGGTGGTCATGGCTTGGTGGTCATGTTATTGGCTGGACGTAGCCAACTCAATATCACTCACATCGAGGCTTGCATCTCCTCGCCGGGCCTCTCATGTCTGTGGGGATGCTGCAACAGTCATAAGTGTGAAAAATGATCATAAGTCATTTTTTTCACTGCCATTGTAACTTTGAATGGTCACTCCACACAAGCAAAGTACCAGCAAAGGAAGGAGAAAAAACTCCAGAGAAGTTCCTGAGACAGGAAGTCTAGTCCTGCCAAAAATGTAATAAGGGTTAATGGAAAGGCAGTTTCTGTAAGCAACACCAGAATGTTTCCTTCCTGCCTTCCTTACAGGATTAGGCCAGTAATTTCTTCTAGCAACCAGTTCTCTGAACTGTTTAGAATGTTAACAACCAGTTCTAGCAAATAGGTGTGAACTGGTAGAATCCCACACCTGGATAAAACATGCAAAATAAAATGATGATGGTAATGATGACGATGATTTAATGCATCTGATTTAATGCATAATAAAGTCAAGGAATCAATTTCAGACAAGTACTTTCGAAGAATTCACAAGATTTTAAAGTCCAAATTGAGTAGTGGAAACATCATAAAAGCAATAACTACCTGGGTTATACTGTGATTTGATACTCTGCAGGAATAATTGACTGGACCCAGATGGTGATGGACAATTTGGACAGAAAAACAACGAAGCTTATCACTATGAATCATGCCTTGCACCCTAAAAGTAATGTTGATCAATTATATTTACCAAGAGCAGAGGGTGGTTGAGACCTCCCACAAGTAAAGCAGGCTGTAGAAGAAGAAAGACACAGCGTGAATTACTACATCTAGAAAAGTAAAGAGCCAATGATTAAGGAAGTACCATAAAGGAGGCCTTTTGAAGGCAACCAAGTCAAAAGCTGAATACAAAAAAGAAGCAATTGAGAAGTGAACTGAAAATTGGAAAAGCAAAGCTATGCATGGCCAATACCTGAAAAGTATTGAAGGCAAAGCTGACCAAAAGCTTACTTGGAACTGGCTAAAATCAGGAATACTGAAAAAAGAAACTGAAGGCTTTATTTTGGCTGCTCAAGAACAAACCTTAGCCACAAATTGCATGAAGGCAAAGATTCAGTATGTCACCACCAACAGCAAATGCCACCTCTGTAATGAGAAAGATGAAACAGTTGACTATTTAATCAGTGGGTGCAGCAAAATTTTACAAACTGACCTTCTAGAATGCCATAACCAAGTTGCTAAAATTATTCACTGGAAACTGTGCCAAAAGTTTGGATTTGAGTCTAGTAACAATTACTGGGAACATCTGATTGAGAAGGTTCTGGAGAATGACAAAGTCAGGATCTTGTGGGACTGCAGAATTCAGACTGACAGGCACTTGGCTTACAACACACCTGACATAGCAATAGTTGAAAAGAAAATGGTTTGGTTCATTGACATTGCAATACCCGGTGACGCATGAATTGAAGACAAGCAGCAAGAAAAAAATTACAAAGTACCGGGACCTAGAAATTGAAGTTGAGTGACTTTGGAAAAAGAAATCATGTGTTATCCCAATTGTAATTGGAGCCCTTGGAGCAATATCTAAAGGGTTAACTCACTATTTGGAAATTCTGAATTTATCAGACTTGAATACCCTGATTCTACAAAAAACCACCCTACTTGGAACAGCTTATATCCCCCAATGCTACCTGAACAGTTCCTAGGTCCTTGGTTAGGACTTGAGCTGTTGAGCTACCAACCAGCCCCAAAGGCTGTGAATCTTACCAAAGATTAACAACAATAACAACAACAACAACATAAAAATAAACAAATAACAATAATGCACCACTTGAACACCACTGGCATTGACAAATTTGCTATCTGTCAATTGCAAAAGGTGGCTTTACTCAGAACAGCTTCCATCCTGCAATGATATCTATAAAACCATCAATATCCAGATCTCCTTATCCCAAATCCTTACAAAGACAAAAATGTCAAATCCAGTCTGAACATCTGTCTGACTGTGTGATGATCAATAACAACAACAACAACAATAACAATGGTGACAATGATCAGATGAAATGAATGTCTATGGAGATTCTCAGGTCATGGTTTTCCCAGAGATGATTTTTCAAAACACTAGACTTTCTTCGTTGTTCCTTGAAGACATTTAACTTCTCATCCAAGAAGCTTCTTCGATTCTGACTGAATGGTGGAGAATGGAAAGCTTTATACTCCTTGCAGTCATCTGGTAATTAGCACTCTCTCTGAGAGCCATGGAGGCCATTGGGAGGTTTATCTGTGTTCTCAGGATCACCTGAATAGTACAAATGGGTGATTAATAGCTCTAACTGTCAGGAAATTTCTCCTTAATTTTAGGTTGGTTCTCTCCTTGATTCGTTTTCATCCATTGCTTCTTGTCAGGTGCTTCAGAGAACAGATTGACTTTCTCTCCCTCAATCAGAAAGGTCAGAGGTTCAGAGGTTCGAATCCCTAGCACCGTGTAACAGAATGAGCCCCTTGTCCCAGCTTCTGCCAACCTAGCAGTTTGAAAGCATGTAAAAATGCAAGTAGAAAAATAGGAACCACTTTGGTGGGAAGGTAACAGCGTTCTGTGTGCCTTTGGCATTTACTCATGCCAGCCAAATGCCCATGGAAACGTCTTCGGACAGCCCTGGCTCTTCAGCTTTGTAATGGGGATGAGCACCAGCCCCTAGAGTCGGAAACAACTAGCATGTATGTGCAAGGGGAACTTTTACCTTTAATTAAAATAAAGTGAATATTCTTTAACTTTTTTTATCATTCTGAGAATTTCAACAAGCTACATCAGATTGAGCTTTGACTCTTCCTTTGTCCGTATTTA
This sequence comes from Pseudonaja textilis, assembly GCF_049901715.1. Taxonomy (NCBI): domain Eukaryota; kingdom Metazoa; phylum Chordata; class Lepidosauria; order Squamata; family Elapidae; genus Pseudonaja; species Pseudonaja textilis. The sequence goes on from NC_141993.1 coordinate 21,071,944, forward strand.
ATTGGCCAGTGAGAATTATTTTACTTTTAGTTTTGAGGAAAGCAGAATTTCACATCTTTGGGTAATAATCCTTTTAACATCCCACAGTTTCAAAAGAAAAGGATTTGGCACTGTTTGCTGTCAACATTTGCTTTTCACTCAGCCCATAATGCATTCTACCAACCTGACTCTTGGCACAGGGCCCTTGAAACTGTTATTTTAGGAATCTCTCTCCGTGGACTTGATATTAAATAATTGAGACATGAGGGACTTGAGACTGACTTTGTCAATTGTCTCAATGCTCAAAGAGAATAAAATCCAAGCTTGCAAAAGTCATCTTCTTTAACCCAAGTGGAGGTTGCAAAATGAGCTGGTTTGACTGAGCATTTCTGCTTAGGCTTCACATTGCAAAGACCAAAAAAAATGTAACAATTAACTGCCTGGGGGAGAGGGAGAAAGGGTGAGGGAATGGGAGGGAGAGAGGCAGAGGGATGGGAAAGAAAGCGGGGCAGGAGAGGGAGAGGGGAAGGGAGAGTATAGAGAGAGAGAGGGCAGAGGGGGAGGGCAAGGGAGGGAGAGGATGGGATGGGAAGGGACAGAGGGAGGGGGAGCAGAGGGATGGGAAAGACAAGAAGAGGAAGAGGGGAAGGGAGGGGAGGGGAGGTAGGGAGAGTAGAGGGAGAGGGCAAGGAGAGGGAGATAAGGGAGAATGAGAAAGGGAGGGAGAGGGAGAAGGGTGGGAGAGGGAGAGATGATTTTTTTAAAATATAATCCACCTTACCAAGGGACATGACTGTATTTTAATTTTGGTTTTGCCTTGATTTCTGATCCGCCTTGACTATCTTGAAACTACAATCCAATTAAAGCAGAGCAAGATAACTTAAGGTCAAGCTCCATATTACATTATTCAGTCCCTTTAAAAACAGAGACAAGAGAGTTGTTTAAGTCTGAAAGAAAGTTAGCTCTTCAGGCCACTAATATAAAATGCTCTCTGGTTATTTGAGTCTCTCTTCCTCCCTTGCCTGGCTACTATCTTTTCCATTTTAAAAGAGGCTAATCTAGGGCTGCATTTTCTCAACTTGTTTATTTATTCACTTATTTATTAGACAAATATATATATTGCTACCCTACTGATTCACCAGTTAACTCCTGCAAGTAGAATTACCTTTTAAATATAAGCATTTAAAATCCTTCATTTACCATTAGTGTATTTTAAAAGCTGGAGGCAGGAGAGCTGAAAAAAATGGAAGTTAAAAAAAAATCCTTAATATTATATTATGTGAGGTGGGGGGAGGGGCTGGAGCCCTGAAGGGAGCAAGAAGCAGGGAAAGGAGATTGGGGGAGGGGGGAGTTCTGTCAGGTTTTTGGTGGGAAACTTTTGGGAGAAGAGTTGACTGGAATCCTGAAAGGTAAAAGGGTGGGGTGGGGGCGGCATTTATCTCAGACTAGGTTAGAAATTGAAGAATTAGAATTTTTAGTTAGAATAGCCATGGAGCTTCCCTGAGGCAGGGAAAGGCAGGGAAAGGAGAGAAGGCAGTTCTGTCACATTTTGACGAGAAAGTTTTGGAAGTGAGAGTTGGCTTGAGTCCTGAAAGGGGAGAGGAGATGGCGAAAGCGAGCTGACCCAGGCAAGTAGGTGATAAACTGACCAGAGGGGGTGTCGGGTGTGATGTAGGCAAACTGATTAAGGCAAGTGGACAAGCCAGTGACCAGAGGGGGCTCCAGATGTACCAGCAGATGATGGAAGCGATCTGACCCATATGTGTGGACAAGCCAGTGACCAGAAGGGAGCACCAGATGTACCAGCAGAGGAGAGATGACACAGATGAGTGGGCAAGCCAGTGACCAGAAAGGAGGTGCCTGGGCAAGAGATCAGAACAGGCTGACATCAAGAACGATGGACATTGAGCCACCCAGCAAGTGATTGTATAGTGGAGAAGAGTCTGGATACCTGTAAAAAGTAGGGTAGAGAAATCCAACTTTAGCAGCCACTTTAAGGGTAGTGCTAAATATATATTAAATAATTGTATTGCTTTTGCACCCAGACTGCTTGTTATACTAACAAATTGCAGAGACAATATTGTGATCTGTGCCTTTTTTTTCTTTGACTGCAGCAATGAAACCTATCACATTAGATAGATTGAAAGTTACTGCATTCATCTTTGAAAGAAAAAAAAGGACAAGAACAAAAAATGGAAAGAAGGACATACAACTAAGGCAGAATATCAGCAGATAGCCAGAATCTGCAAAGATGAAGTCAGGATAGCAAAGGCTCAGAAAAACAAAGACTTGCAACAAAAGTCAAGGATAATAAAAAAAGTTTCTTCCAACATATAAATAACAAGAAAAAAATCAAGGAAACAGTCGGTCCACTAAAGAGAGAAGATGGCGAGGAAGTAACAGGCAACAGAGAGAAAGCAGAACTGCTTAACTCATTCTTTGCCTCTGTCTTTACGCAAAAAGAAACTATAGCTCAACCTACCAAAAACATAACTGTAAAAGACAGACCAGAAATAAAAGTTAAAATAAGCAAAAAATAGTAAGAGAACATCTGTCTGATCTTGATGAAAACAAATCACTGGGGCCTGATGGATTACATCCCAGAGTTTTAAAGGAGCTGGCAGAGGTCATCTCAGAACCACTGCAAAAATCCTGGAGCACCGGGGAACTACCAGAGGACTGGAAAAGAGCTGATGTGGTTCCCATCTTCAAAAAAGGAAAAAAAAACAGGCCCAGGAAACTATAGACCAATCAGCCTAACATCAGTACCCGGGAAGATACTGGAAAAGATAATAAAAAAACAGATCTGCCAACATCTAGAAACAAGTAAAGTAATAATTAGCAGTCAGCACGGGTTTGTTAAGAACAGATCATGCCAAACCAATCTTATTTCATTCTTCAACACAGTGACTAAATTAGTAGACCAGCAAAATACTGTGGACATAATATATTTAGATTTCAGCAAGGCATTCGATAACGTAGACCACAACCTACTTCTTAGTATGCTAGAAAAAAATGGAACAGATAGCACCACCACTAGATGGATTTGCAACTGGCTGGCAAACTGTACTCAACGAGTGGTCCTTAATGGGTCAAAGTCTACATGGAGGGAAGTAAGCAGTGGGGTGCCACAAGGTTCCATCTTAGGCCCAGTACTCTTCAATATCTTCATTAACGACTTAGATGAGGGAATAGAAGGGGAACTTACCAAATTTGCAGATGATACTAAGCTGGCAGGAATAGCTAACACCCAAGAAGATAGGCTCAAGATCCAGATGGATCTTGACAGACTAGAACACTAATAAAATGAAATTCAGCATAGAAAAAAGTAAAGTCCGACACTTAGGCAAGAAAAACCAAAAGTACACATATAGACTGGATGAAACCAGGCTCAATAGCAGTAACTGTGAGAGGGATCTTGGAGTCTTAGTGGACAACCAGCTAAATATGAGCCAGCAGTATGCAGCAGCCACCAAAACAGCGAATGCAATCCTAAGTTGTATTAACAGAGGGATACAGTCAAGATCAAGGGAAGTACTAATACAACTCTATAAAGCCTTAGTAAGACCACATCTAGAGTACTGCATCCAGTTTTGGTCACCACATTATAAAAAATATGTTGAGACTCTAGAAAGAGTACAGAGAAGAGCAACCAGGATGATTAGGGGATTGGAGGCTAAAACATACAACGAACGGTTGCAGGAACTGGGCTTGGCTAGTCTAGTAAAGAGAAGGAGACATGATGAAGATCTTCCAATATTTGAGGGGCTGCCACAGAGAAGAAGGGGTCAAGCTATTTTCTAAAGCACTTGTAGGCCAGACAAGGAATAATGGATGGAAACTGAACAAGGAGAGATTTAACCTGGAAATAAGGAGAAACTTTCTGACAGTGAGAACAATCAACCAGTGGAACAGCTTGCCCTCAGCAGTTGTGGAAGCTTCATCACTTGAGACTTTCAAGAAGAGATTGGACTTCCATTTGTCAGAAATGGTGTAGGGTCTCCCGCTTGGGCGGGGGGTTGAACTAGATGACCAACAAGGTCCCTTCCAACTCTGATTATCTGTATTAGATTTGAAGAATAATTTGCAGGTCTTTGGACCAGAACTTGGGAAACTATATTTCTCTTCCCACTAAGTAACTGACTGCAACACAGAGAAAGAACACCCAATGTTTGTTTATTACTCCCCTTTCCATACTGGGAAACTGAACTGAACCAAATGCAGCTTACAAAATAAAATGAAGTGTAATTAATAAAATCACAAAAACTGAGTTTTTAAGAGGGAGGATACCTTGAGTCCTGGGTGTCAAAATCTCATTTCTCTCAACATTTATTTATCACATTTATATTTCTGCCCATCTCATACAAAGCAACTCTGGATAGTGTTTCATCATCATGATGTATGAGAAGCCAGAGATTGCACTGCAACATCTTTATTCATTTTGGCTTCATTAAAGTTAGGAACAGACACTGATGCGTAATTCTTCAATTCTTCTGTTTCAGAAACCAGCCAATTGCTGGCAGTTAGAGAAGATGCTTCTATTCTCTCTTAAAATTTAACAAGGTCCTTGCAACTAACTCTTTCACTAGTATACAGGAACAACACTGATTTATTCTTCCTAATAGGTTTTTTATGTTGCTTCTCTCAGATTATCTAAAAGGTTGTTCATTTGTTCCTTAAATACCAGGTTTATCTTCTTTGTACTCCAAAGATGTAAAATGCAAATAACACAATGTCCGTAAAAGTTCTTTAAATGCATATTTAGTATGAGAATGGTCATTTATCTGAAGTCAAATTAGATTATTCTGCTGAGCGTTCTCAATAAAGACAACATGTAAAGCAATTTTACTGGTTAAACTGAGAGTGCTGTTTTAAGAGATTGGATGCATTCAGGCAAAATGAAAACATACTAACTGAGTCAAAAAATTCACTTTCTCCAGGGATTGTCTAATATTCTATGAGAAGAGACTCTTAGCAAGATTTTGTGTCTTCTCCATTCCCTGGAAAAAGACCAGGCTTTGTGGTAAGTTCTGTAAGAGAGAAATTGTTTCCTTAAGTGTTTTTTTAACTAACTTTTTTTCTTGGAGGAGTACATATGCATAGCTTAACTCTGTAGGAAGTTAGCACCCAGCCCTCTCTTAGAAGAATTTCTATGTTTTCTAGAATTGCCAGAAATATTCTATGAAATATTAAAACACCGAATATTATATTTCCCTGGATGAGAAATGGAGAAATATGTTTTTTTAGGCAGGAAGCAGACTCACTCTTAATAGCCCCCATCCTCCTCAATAGCCCACAGCAAATGTCAGCACTTAAGAGATAAAGAGGTGGCTAGTTCTATTCATAAGCAAATACCCTCACTCAAGATCCTTCAGGGCAAAGCCATTAAGCCATAATAGGAATTGCCCCAAACCCCTTCATTACATCACCCAGCATCACCCAAGATTCAACCAAGCTTGGGACTCAAGACAACCTACAAAATTACCACTGCATGGTCCATGGGAATCTGACAATCAATCAGGATTACATTTCTTGCCACAGGAACAGAAAGCAAGTTCAAAGCCCAACAGAGTGTATAAATATACCTCATTCTCCACTCATGTGGTCAGCTACCTAGAATCACACCTGCTTGGTGGTTCTGCTTCACCATTAAGCCATCTTTCCAATCAGCCTCCATGTTTCCAGTGTCTTTCTTCTCACTTGGAACTGAACCCAAGTGGACATTTCTTCGAATAATTTGATGCATGATTGTTCTGGGATTCAGTAAACTGGATTGTTTGTACACATTCTAATTTAGTGCAACACATTATTATGCTCATTGACTCTTAGTCAAACAAATTGTGAGGATATGACTTCAATTTGTCTGCTGAGAAATCAGACTTGGGGAAAAAGCAAAAGGATAAATTTATCATGCTGCCCAGAGCTGTTGCTTACAATTCATAAATGTGACCATGGGAACAAAACTGGATGATAAAAATGATCAAAATGTCTTGGTGAACTCTGAAAAAAAAGACACTTCTAGCAGTCTCAGCCTTATTTCAACTTCTGAAGAGCAATGATTTTTCAAAAAAAAAAAAAAACACAGTGACTTTTATGGGATTAGTAAAGATAATATCAAACAACAGTGGTCAGTCCAATTTATTTGACTAAGAAAAGAAATGGAATCAGATAACCCCTATGATCTTTTCAAAAGAAGATAAAAATTGCAGGAGAGAAGGGTCATGTTGCACAGTATTGTATGCTTATCCCAGTCAGTGCAGACCAACTCCATAATGCTATCAGACCTGGGCTGCAAAAACCATAGATAATCACAAGGTGGCAGCAAAGAGACAGAGAAAAATCTAACTTGCTGTTACCATCTAGGGCAGGGGTCCCCAAACTTGGCAACTTTAAGACTTAAGGACTTCAACTCCCAGAGTTGAACTGGGAGGAGAATTCTAGGAGTTGAAGTCCACAAAGTCTCAAAGTAGCCAAGTTTGGAGACCTCTGATCTAGGGGTTGTATGGATTTTTAAGTCTACATCTCCAACTCAATGTATACCCACTTGTGATTCTGTTGATCATGCTAATTGAATCAAAAGAAATCATTTAATAAATTTAGAGTTCTGTCCACTGTTTCCAGGTATCCCATGAGCATATGCACAAGAAGCATACTGGCAAAGGCAGTGGTGGTATTCAGCAGGTTCTGACCAGTTCTGGAGAACTGGTAGTGGAAATTTTGAGTAGAATTTTTCAGAGAACCAGCAAATACCACCTCTGACTGGAGATTTTACAGTATCCTTCCCCTGCCACACCCACCAAGCCATGCCCACAGAACCGGTAGTAAAATTTTTTGAATCCCACCACTCTGGCAAGGTATATTATATTCCTAATTTTCATCACATTGATTTGGTAGAATTTGTTTAAACTTGTACAAGGTTAATTCTTTGAGTCTAAATCTTCCTTCCTATGGATCAGTTAATGAAAGCCAGTGTTTTCTTTTTGAGTTTTCAGCCACAAACTTATTTACCTCCTTACTCCCACTGAACCAATGAGGAATTCTGAACAAAGTCAAAGAATGATAGTCATTGGAATAAAAACAATCAAAAGAAAGTGCACTTTTACAAAAGGACGTGGTGCTATTTGTTAGCTCCTAGGCTATCCATGCAAACATTTCTAGTGAATAGCTAAAGCAGTTTTCCTCTTGTTTGAGTTCAGGAAATCCTAATTTGCAAAACTATATTTTGTAATTTGATATTTTTGAGCTTCTTGGGGCTTTCTTGGGGTTTGGGGGGCAGATACTCATGATAGTTCTGATTTAGTACTGCTTTATAAGACTTTGTAAGATCACCGTTGGAATACTGCATCCAGTTCTGATCCACAATATAAAAAAAGTTGTTGAGACTCTGGAAAGAATCCAGAAAAAAACAAAAAGTTGATTAGGAAGCCTGGAGGCTAAAACATATGATGAAAACAGCTGCAGAAACTGGGTATGCCTAGTCTAGTGAAAATAAAGACGAGGGATGACATGATAGTAGTGTTCCAATATGTGAGGGGCTGCCACAAAGAAGAAGGGGTCAACCTAGTTTTCAAAGCACCAGAAGGCAAGACAAGAAGCAATAGATGAAAACTAATCAAGGAGATATCCAATCTAGAACTAAGTAGAAATTTCCTGTCAGTGAGAAAAATTAACCAGTGAAACAGCCTGCCTTTGGAAGTTGTGAGTGCTCTATCACTAGAAGCTTATAAGAAAAGTTTGGACAGTCATTTGTCTGAAATTGTATAGTCTTCTGCTTGAGCAGGGGTTGTAGGTCCGTCCCAACTCTGTTATTCTGTTAAGAGTGGGTCTAAAGATTCAAGATGGGCTGGAAAGTTGTAATGATAGTAATGCAGCACAGAAGTGCAGGCAGGCAGGCAGGCAGGCAGGCAGGCAGGCAGGAAGGAAGGAAGGAAGGAAGGAGGGAAAGAAGGAAGGAAGGATGGACGGACTTTGGGTTCCATGTGCATGTGGTTATTGAAATGTTTTGCTGGTAATAGAAAAACTCTTGACGTTTTGAGGTGTCCAATGAAAGAAGCTTCCTTCATCCCTGGTAATAAGACAAATCTATCCTTGGAGCATCCTGTCTTAGCAAAATCTTTCATTCAGACTTTTCATAGATAGGTTTATGATGGCAGGGATTTTATGAAATTGTAGGAAACTATCATTTCTCCACCTTATATGAAAGATCCCACAGAATATGATTCAGATGGTGCCCAATGGGGAGGCCAAGATGTGATTTTAAGACCAAGAAAATTGCACAAATGCGTTTAGCTATCAATCTATTGCATTATTTGTAATGTTTTCTGCTGGGACTATCAAAATACTGGTAGGAAGTCTCACTTGGTCTGAACGGGATATGCTGATACTGACTTTTTTTTGTAGCAATGTGAAAGTAGCACAGAGGGGGGGAATGACAAGTCATTTTTTCATGCATGATTACTCTCAGAAGAGAAACAACTGTTAAGAATTGCTGAGTGGTAGAAGCACTGATTTGCATTTACTCATGATATGTACCTGGCTGAACTTGATAGACACTATTTCCAGGACAATATACAGAGGGATTATGCCCAACAAATGCAAGTAGACATACAATCCATCCAGTGAATGGACATATGTTAATATCATCTAGTGCACATGTGTGAAACATATTTTATATAATGCAGAAGCTAGGTCAGATTTTTCCTAGAATACTTTCACTATCAGAGTTTTTTTTTTTCTTAAGATAAGCAGGGCTATTTTACAGAATTTTTCCAGAATTATCTTCTGTCGATGTTATTATTTCTCCCAAAGACCTCAAAAGAGGATATTAAAATGTAAAGAGGTAGCTAGGTTGTTGCAGATGCTGTAATTTGCAATGGTAAGTCAACATAAAAATAACAATAAACTTAAGCAGGGAAGTATCTATGCCACTCATAGTGTCCCTTTCCTTAGAAAGAAATGTGTATTTGCATTATAATAGCCATAGTCTCTACTATTTTGATTTACTATAATACTGAGGATCGTAAGGTTCATGTTCTGTTTTTTAAATAAACCATCATTAAGCAAAGGAATCTCTCTCCCCCCCCCCAAGTGTGTGTGTGTATGTGTGTGTGTGGAGAGAGAGAGAGAGAGAGAGAGAGAAAGAGAGAGTTACATGATAGTATATCACAAACACGCATATAAAGTAGCACAAAACAATGTTGTATGAAAAAGGACCAACAAAGAGAGTTCTTCAATGAGCCCTGAAAATATTCCCTATAGAAAAATTGTCCACCCATAATTAAGATAATGGATTTTGAGAAGATATTTGCCAATAACTAAAAAAAATATACAGTGAGGAACTTTGTCTAAAGGACATCTTTTAGGCCAGCATAATTTGGAGAGAGGATACATCAGACAAAATAACAATCCACCATTATCTCACAGGGTGTATTTTCAGATGTATTCATTTTAAGATGGAGATGGAGAGAAATATTCTGGTTGCCTGGAACAATTCTATGCATTAATATTAACCAGCCATGCAATGTGTTCTATCATGGGAAAAGTTATTTCACCTCTGCGACACATGTGAGCTACATTTGCTACTAAACCTATGAGATGGCCCCACCATCACACCCACACATGCAGAACTGCTTAAAGTGACCTCATAAGAAAACATCAATCTGAAGAACCAGTCAGGAACCTGTTGCCCAGCAAATCAAATTGTTTCTATTCACTGATCATATCTCAAAGGCGGTACAGCTGTCGTGCGAACCTGGTAGAAAGGGGCAAATAATAATGTGAGCCAGATGGGTATATCAAAAACATTCCAATGTTATGCTGTAATTAACAACAGGCTTTGGCCACAACAAGTGGTAGCTAAGTAATCTAATAAACTAATCAGCATAGAGTGTAATGAGTCTGGACTTTCCCCAAGAGTGTCTAGGCATAGCATGAAGACGCCCTGAAAACATCTTTTTCTGTCATATCCTCACATCTGTCATATCTGTCATGAGCCTTCATCTCATCTCCGGCTCATGAGTGAGACAGGGTTAAGTCATCCTCAGCAATAACATATTACATTTTGTTTCCTGATTTTTCCTACACACTGTTCAAGTACTATCATGGCACATCAAATCTGTTAGGCTTTGACAATCACTCTTTTGGAAAGAAGTCAGAGGACTCCAATGGTTAGGAATAGAAGCACTGAGATGGGTAGCAATTGGCAATGAGAGAGCAAATTTCAGGCTAGTGTAGTTTTCTGTTGAGTCAGGGTTGGGTGGAGAATGCTACAATGCAATCATCCTCTGTGATTTACGTGCATCTATACAGCTGAAAAAAATGTACATACCAGAGTGGTGTTCTGTTTGCAGGAATCCTAGCGTTTCATGAATAAGCAAACACATTTTCTGGTTCAACAATCGGTTGAGTTATGATTTCTGCCAAAGTGTCATTATGTAAATTACAGAACTGCCTTCACTATTTACAGTATTTGTTTTAATTTTGTCAATAGCCATGAAATCTGTTGAAGGAGAAGTGGCCTCTTTTTTCCCCTCAGGGTTTACTTACAATTCAATTCTAATTGTAAAGTAAACCCTGATTTAACAGATTTAACAGATAATCAGAGTTGGAAGGGACCTTGTAGGTCATCTAGTCCACCCCCCTGCCCAAGCGGGAGACCCTACACCATTTCTGACAAATGGCAGTCCAATCTCTTCTTGAAAGCCTCAAGTAATGAAGCTCCCACAACTTCTGAAGGCAAGCTGTTCCATTGTTTGATTGTTCTCGCTGTCAGAAAATTTGTCCTTATTTCTAGATTGAATCTCTCCTTGATCAGTTTCCATTCATTATTCCTTGTCTGGTCTTAGGGTGCTTTGGAAAATAGCTTGACCCCTTCATCTCTGTGACAGCCCCTCAAATATTGGAAGACCTCTATCATGTCTCCCCTGGTCCTTTTCTTAACTAGACTAGCTGTTATGTCCTGAGGACTCAAGGAGTTCTCACTCAGGTCCACTCACTTTGTGTGGGCGTTATTCCCCCATTCCCATTGGTCGGTTCTCCCCAGCAGCCAGCTATAAAAGCAGGCTGCGGGGTCCAACTGGCTGCTGATTGCTGCGAGCCAGTTCCAGGCTTGGCAAGCACGGTCAGCCCTTTATTTGTAAAATAAAGTACTGTTGCACTCATGCTCTGGTTCAGCCTCTCATTGCTCAAACTTAACACTGGCGACGAGGATGGGATGGCTACCAGAAGCACCTTGCAACCGCTGAGTCACTAGCCACCGATCTACAGCCCAGAGAGCGATCGGCTGGCGACAAAGAAACGCTGATCCGCAGCCAGAGAGAGCGGTCAGCTAGCGAAACGAGCGATCAAAAAGAGCAAATGCAGATCCGCAGCCAGAGAAAGCGGTCTGAGTCAAATAGTTAGAAGCGTCTGTAGCCGCTTGTTAGCCTCGCTACGGGGAAAGTGAAGCGCTGCGAGCCGCAGCCGCTCTGCATTTGGCGCGAAATTCAAACGGGTGTCATTTGAATTTCGAGCCAGTAGGAATCACAGCACAGCGCTGTAGAGAGTCACTAACGCCCACTTTGTTGGCGCGAATCAAGACACCTCCAACGGCTAGCAGCCAACGTGGTAACCCAGAGAGAGAGAAGAGAGGGTAGCAAAAACCTCTCCAGAGCTGATATCACTAGTAACTCACGAGCGTTCGTAGTCCCAGAGAGATTTTTCCGCAGGTAGCCCAGCCGTTCCAGCACCATGAGTTCCAATCCAGTATTCCCGGCGTTTAAACCAGACGAAGAGAAGTGGGAATCGTATAAGAACCGTTTCAATCATTACATCGATGCGGTCGGCCTGTCGGATGCGGGAGAGCATCGGAAAAAATCCTATTTCCTAATCTACTGCGGAGCCACCGTTTACGATACCGCTGCAGCACTCGTGGCGCCGAGAGAATTAAAAACGTTCCGTGGTCCGAGTTGCTTGAGATCCTCACAAACCACTACGCTCCCAGGCCTTCACAAATCACCAGGAGGTTCACGTTCCGAATGAGGAAGCAATCAAGTAAGGAGACCATCAACCAATATATGGCCGCCCTCAGAACAGCAGCCCTGCACTGCGGGTTTGGAACATACCTGGAGGACATGCTCCTCGATCAATTGGTTTGTGGGGTCAAGGATCTCAACCTACAGAGGCGACTGCTAGCTAAAAAGACCTCAACCTCGCGCAAGCGGTAGTGGAGGCCCTAGCAGCCGAGCTAGCAACGAACTCAGCCACCGAAATTCAGGGCCCAAGCGCCAAGCTAGCAGCGTTCCCAGTCCATTCCGAAGAGGTGGAAGCGGAGGAAGGCCACAACGATGAGAACGATGTCCATCGCCTCACCAATGACAGACGGTCGCAGGTAGGGGCCAAACAAGAATACACCGGTCCACCCAAGCACATCACCCTGTGCCTAGCCTGTGGGGAATCACATCAAAGGGCCACCTGCAAGTTTAAAAGAGCCGTTTGCAACAACTGCCATAAGAGGGGCACATTGCGAGAGTCTGCCAAGCCCCCAAAGCGCTGCACAAAGACCCCCGTCCTCGCACTCGGGACCACAGAGGCAAGTATTAAACTGTCGCACGTACCGCCTTGCCAGGCGTACTTGCCACTCTGTTAGTAAAATTTCTCTCTCCGTTTCCCTAGAAGGTAAACCGTGCCACATGGAGGTTGACACAGGGTCAGCGCTCTCAATAATCTCGTGGAACACCCTCAAGAGACTCCACCCCAGCCTATCTACTACCCGGCTTCAGAGATGCCAGTTCGGTCTGAAGGACTACCAGGGGAAGGCCATTCCCGTGATCGGCAGAGGCAAGTTCTTTGTCAGTTTTAGAGCTTTTAAAGGCCACCTACCTCTAGTGGTAGTTAACGGCAATCTACCCACCTTATTGGGGCTCGATTGGTTTCCCCACCTCGGCCTAGGGTTAACAGGAGTCCATGCTGTCTCAACCTCAGACACTGACTCCTTATTCGCTGACTACGCAGATGTGTTCAGCGAGGAGCTGGGGTGTTATAATGGACCCCCATCTCGTTCACCGTTGACCCCCAGGCAGTCCCAATCAGATTAAAACCACGTAGAGTTCCATTTGCTATTCGACCAAAACTAGACGCTGAATTGGATAAACTACTAAAACAAGGGGTCATTGAGCCAACAGATTTCGCCAAGTGGGAGACGCCAATTGTCACACCCTCAAAAAGATGGTAGCCTGAGAATTTGCTCGGACTACAAGACAACAATCAATAAATATTTACAAGTTAGCGCCTACCCGTGCCCGTCATTCAGCACTTATTGCACACATTCGAACCGGGCAGTATTTTTGCTAAATTGGACATGTCTCAAGCATATCAACAGTTCCCTGTTGATAACCAAACAGCGGAACTTCAGACCATCGTCACTCACAGGGGTGCCTTCCGATGCAAGCGTCTCCAATTTGGCATAAGTGTTGCCCGGGTATTTTTCAATCCCTCATGGAGCGGATTTTACAGGGCCTCCTGGTGTAGTACCCTACTTCGATGACATCTTGGTCTCGGCCAGGGACAGACCCCAACTCTTCCAGAGAGTGCGAGCAGTGTTAGAGAGGTTCAGACAGCATGGCCTCAAGTTAAAAAAGAAAATGCGCCTTTGCCACTAGACAGGTGGACTTTCTGGGTTATAAAATTGACGCCTCTGGCATTCACCCCTGGAGTCCAAGGTCAGGGCGATCCACTGAAGCTCCCACACCGACCTCCAAAACAGAGCTACAAGCTTTCTTGGGACTCCTAAACTTTTATGCATCCTTTTTGCCCCATAAAGCCTCAGTAGCCGAACCCTACACAGATTACTAGACAAAAAGTCACCGTGGCACTGGGGGCACAAAGAAGACCAGGCGTTTAACGCCGTCAAATCACTACTTACGTCAGAGGCAGTGCTCATCCAATTCGACCCCAACCTTCCTTTAGTACTGGCAGCAGACGCATCCCCTTTTGGAATTGGGGCGGTCCTTAGTCACCGACTCGCCAATGGCGCCGAGGCCCCCATCGCCTTTTCTCCAGGACGCTCTCGGCCACGGAGCGAAATTACAGCCAAATAGACAAGGAAGCCCTAGCAGCTGTTGCAGCCGTGAAAAAGTTTCACGAATTCCTTTTGGCCACTTCTTGAACTGGTCACCGACCATAAGCCCCTCCTGGGCCTACTGGCCGGCGACAAACAGACACCTCAAGTCCTCTCCCCTCGGATGACAAGGTGGACACTTTTCCTAGCGGCCTACTCATACAAACTTATCCACCGCCGGGCAAAACTCTATCCCACGCTGACCCGCTCAGTCGCTGCCCCTTACCCGCTCCGGCTGAAGACCCAGCTCCTGTCAATGCCATTTTTGAAATCACCCAGTTGGACCTGCCCATCACCGCCCTTGACATCGCCGCCAAAACCAAGGCAGACCAAACGCTCGCCCAGGTGCTCGACTGGGTGAGGAGGGGTGGCCGGGAGGCAATGTTGATAACAAATTCGCACCCTTTAAGACTCGCATGCAGGAGCTGTCCAGTTTGCAGGGTTGTCTACTGTGGGGCACTCGGTGGTCATCCCGACCTCGCTGCGTGCCCGAGTCCTGGAAGCGTTGCACGAGGGACACCCGGCATTGTGAGAATGAAGGCGTTGGCACGCAGCTACGTGTGGTTGCCGGGTCTAGACGAGGACATTGTCAATTGGGTAAGTTCCTGCAGCATTTGCCAGGAATCCTGTCCTGCTCCCCCCATCGCCACCCCTACCAGATGGGAGAGCGCCAGCGCCCCTTGGTCTAGAATCCATATCGATCTGGCCGGCCCCGTGCATGGAAAGATGTTCCTAGTGGTCGTGGGCGCTTATTGCAAGTGGATAGACGTGGCGCAGCTATCCACGACCACCACACTAGCAATCACCAACGTGTTAACGCGCCTGTTCGTTACACATGGACTACCCGACTCCTTGGTCTCCGATAATGGCCCACAGTTCGCACCAGTAGAATTCAGCCGTTTTGCAGCCAACCTAGGCATTCGCCACATTTTCACAGCCCCATTTCACCCTGCGAGTAATGGGTTGGCTGAAAGGGCCGTCAGGACCACCAAAGAGGCCCTCGCTAGGTTTGGCAGAGATGACTGGCACCACAAACTCTCACGGTTCCTGATGAGCCAGCACTCAACCCCTGTGCAGTCACCAATAAGTCCCCAGCGGAACTTCTGATGGGCCGGCGCCTGAGGACTGTATTAGATAGACTGCACCCACAATACTGCCCTGACTCTCCCCTCGCTTCCACTTCGGGGTTAGACATTTTATGTTACAGGAGCCGATATTCGCAAGGAATTTCACTGGGGACCCACTTTGGATTCCGGGCGAGGTCATCGCCGTCACCGGGCCGAGATCGTATAGAGTCAGGCTGGAGGATGGTCGCGTCTGGAGGAGACACATAGACCAACTCAGAAGGCGCCTCAGCAACCTCGCAAACAAGAATCCAGAGTCTCCAGTCAAAGGGGAACCGTCCCATCCGCCACCCAGCCACACCGCACCCAGTGACCAGTCTGCGCCAGCGGTCGTTCCGGTCAGCCCAAACTCGGACAACAGCGCCCAGAGAGTTGACCAACCTGATCCAACCCACGAGAGTTTGACTCCAGAAACCAACCCGGTGGTTTCCGAGGATGCCCAGTCCAGAGAGAGTGTTGGCGACACTATGCCAGCTCAACCGTCACAGACTGATACCGAACAGTCAGACAATGTTCCCGAGTTGCGCCGCTCCGGCGCCAACACAAACCCCCATCTACCTCAAGGACTATGCGTGTTCGCATCTGGGGGAAGGGGTGTTATGTCCTGAGGACTCAAGGAGTTCTCACTCAGGTCCACTCACTTTGTGTGGGCGTTATTCCCCCATTCCCATTGGTCGGTTCTCCCCAGCAGCCAGCTATAAAAGCAGGCTGCGGGGTCCAACTGGCTGCTGATTGCTGCGAGCCAGTTCCAGGCTTGGCAAGCACGGTCAGCCCTTTATTTGTAAAATAAAGTACTGTTGCACTCATGCTCTGGTTCAGCCTCTCATTGCTCAAACTTAACACTAGCCAAGCCCAGTTCCTGCAACTATTTGTTGTATGTTTTAGCCTCCAGTCCCCTAATCATCCTGGTTGCTCTTCTCTGCACTTTTTCTAGAGTCTCAACATCTTTTTTTTTCATGTGGTGAACAAAACTGGATGCAGTACTCTAGGTGTGGTCTTACTAAGGCTTTATAGAGTGGCATTATTACTTCCCTTGATCTTGATTGTTGATCCTGAGAAAAGTAGATTCAAATTCTAAATGATCACAATTGTGATCTTTCTCCTAATATTTCTAGCTCTTTTAAAAATATGACTGAATGAACAGAAGGGAGTGGGGGGTTGCTTTAGAATGATAATGAAAATTTGAAAAAGCTCCATAGAAGAGAAGAAATGAGGATGAGTTATATTAAACTTTGAATGGAAATTGTCACACAATGGTTTTGGTTTTTTTTTTAATATTGTTTGGAACAAATAATCATGGTAAGGAAGGAATATTGATATTTATTCTAAGGTCACATGTGATTTCTGAAACTTGCCACTCAGCTTTGGAGAATCTGTTATATCTATATCCAAGTTACTTTACTTCCTATAGCAAGAATAGACTGGAAGTTTAATCTTCTATTTCAGTAATGGAAATAGGGCAACGGTTTCCAACACATTTGAAGGTACCAAGCTATCTCAGGTAGGGCAGGCCAAATTGACAATACATACAGTATGACAATACATACAGTATCTGTAAGGAATGTTAGTCACCTAACAGTTAGTTGGGTTGGAAAATATATAAACTAGGGTAGACATTTTAATACTTCTCTTTAAGAAAATGCTAAAACTGTAATTGGGTATGGTTCCTCAAAAGGCCATAAGATGGAGCCAAAAACCTGAGTTATTTGGTCCTGTTCTGGTGTTTTCTGGAGAGTGTTGCCATTCCTGTATTGACTGTTATTGATCATCGTTATTCGTGGATTTGATGTAAGTCTGTTACTGAACTGTTTTTGGTACTGAACTTTGTTATTTGGATTATCCCTCGACTGAAAACTGACTGCTTTAACTGTGAATGACTTGGACTGCTTGTTTGGACTTTGCTTAAACATTTACTGCAAGTAAAAACCTACATTTTACTATACAGTGTACCTGTGTGCTGTTTGTATGTTATTCTTCACCACTCTCACTATGTCTCCCTGTGTGCGCTCATTCTCCTAACGGGGAATTACCTCAACACTGGTTATGGGCCCAGATCATACCAGGCTCAGATAACTGAGAGTTGGTGTGAATGCACAGTACTGTATACAGACAGCTGTTTACTGTTTAACTGTGGGTTTACTATCCCGGTAAAGATGGCACAAGACCCTTCAACAACCCGGTTGGATGGAACAAACTATGTTTCCTGGTATATGAAGTGCAGTCTACTTCTGTGTAGAGAAGGGTTATGGAATGTAGTTCAAGATCCACTGGATGTAAATGCTTGGGATCCAGAAAATGAGGACAATGCCAAGAAGCTTGCTGACTTTAAACAGAACAATGAATGAGCTCTTTGTATAATTGGACTAATACTGAGTGACCAGCAGCTAGTCCATATTCGTGGAGAAGAGTCTGCTGCTAAGTGTTGGGAGAATTTGAAGAGGATTTATGTTTGTGACAGTGTAGGTGCACACATACATCTTTCACGTAAACTGTTTAGAGCACGTCTTCTGAAAGGTGGAGATATGTTAGCTCATTTGAACTTCATGAAAAGAACTTTTCAAGAGCTACATGAAAAGGAACTGATATTTTCAGAGCTGCATCAAGTTTACATCATTCTTTCCTCATTGGATGAAAATTATGATGATTATGTATCTTCACTGGAAGTCCCGACCAAAGATGAACTGACATTAACTGACATAACTGGAAGGTTGTTAGAAGAAGCAAGAAGATGACTGGATAGGGACCAACTGAGGAAGGAACAACCACAAGAAGAGGATTTATCTTCAACTGCCTATACTGTTAGGAAATGTTTTTCTTGTGTTACCATTGACTGCAGTTTATATTAGCTTTAATAACATTTGCAATGTCTCTCCTTATTAGGAAGCAACTCACATATAGTTAACTTAAGGTTAAGTTGACCTGGTTAGATGAATTGGCAATAGTGTGATTCCTACTTCTTTAGGTACATGAATATGAATAAGAATCAATTCTATCACCAGATCAGAGCCATCCCTACCATTAGGCAGAGTGGGGGTGTCATGCCCCAGCATATAATTCTTATATAATGTTGTTGCTCTCTAGCCCCATCTAGTGGCTGCAGAGACAAATACCAAGTATATTATTTGAAGCTGACCCAACCCATTTTACCCACTCTCAAACACGTGCACGCTGGGAAGCAAGAGTCCATTTTCTTTAACATTTAGAGAAGGCAGAAGCACAAAGAAGAATCCACATGGCACATGGTCATCCAAGGACATACCCATATGCCACACACAAAGCATTTGGTGAGATTTAAGTTACTTGTATTTATTAATTGTTATGTTCAGCAGTAATTCAATACTGCCTATCTTGTATGTGGTTCTCATTGCATGTATTCCTATTTTCCCCAGTTTCACCGTATCCTGTTCTTTCAATAAAACATTCAGATCTACACACACAGTCTGTTTTATTGGAGGATAGGTGGGTTTAGCTGCATGTCGAGCTGCACACAGACTAACGTGTAGTGAGGACAGAACAGGGGAAGCATCCTCAGATGGCAGTGTGAGGGGGAAAAAAAAATGAGAAAATGATGGATACTGTTAAGGTAATTCCCCATTAGGAGAATGAGCACACAGAGGAAGACGTAGTGAGAGTGGTGAAGAATAACACACAAAAAGCACACAGATCTCTCTGTTATATAATTGGGCTTAGGAGCTATCTCTAGAGGAAGGTTTTGGACACACAGAGATGGTAGGTAAATAGGCAGGCAGGCAGGCAGATATAGATCAGAGGTGGTATTTAGCAGGTTCTGACTAGTTCTAGAGAACCAATAAAAGAAATTTTGAGTAGTTCAGAGAACTGGCAAATGCCACCTCTGACTGGCCCCACCCAGTGGTGGGATTCAAACAATTTAACAACCAGTTCTCCTGAACTGGTGCGAACTAGCTGAATCCCACCACTGGCCCGCCCCCATCTATTCTTTGCCTCCTGAGTCCCAGCTAATTGGCCGGGTCTTTTTTTGTTGCCCTACACAGGAGAATGAAGCTGGAAAGCAGGTTAGTGAGATGGGGAGGGAATGGGATTTTGTGGTAACCTTCCCCTGCCATGCCCACCAAGCCAAGCCATGCCACCAAGCCATGCCCATAGAACCAGTAGTAAAAAAAAAAAAGAATCCCACCACTGATATAGATCCTCTAGATAATCTCCCCGCCACATGCTCCCCTCTCTCATAAGAGCTCTAGAATTACAGAACTTGGAACAATTCATTGATCCCAATAGATTACTCGAGGATCCTTTGACTATGCCTCAGAACAATGCAACGTTCCAGGTCAAAGTGGAGGAATCAAAGAGAAGAACAATTCCCTTTTCTTATTTTTTATTATTCAAATCAAATAAAATCAAACCTTTATTATCAATGCACAACATGTAGACAATGAAATTGAAATGAGCCTCCCTTGATGCAAACATAAAATACATCTCAATAACAATACATGAAAGAAATAGAATCCCTAAACCCAAATAAGTAATAACTAATACACATTTCCATGTACCTATATGTATGTAACATTATATTATAATACACTGGTATGAACATGTTGCACATTACACTGGTCCCGCAAGTCTATCATATGAAATCTAACTGGTGTTATGTTGTGTTCAGAAGTCTGACAGCCCATAGATAAAAGCTATTTTTCAGCCTATTTGTTCAGCTGGCTATGTTTCTATATCTCCTGGCCATTTATTATTATTATTATTATTATTATTATTATTATTATTATTATTATTATTATTATTATTATTATTATTATTATATCATCTTGGGGATGATATCACATCTGGCATCATAAATCTAACTTGGTGAAACGGAACAATTATTGTATCTATACTGATTATAAATTAACTGATGTTTTTCCTTCCAACATTGTTGATCAAGGCAAGGTAGAAAAGATTTTCTATTCAGAAGTCAAACATCACCTACAAAAGTACGTAAAATAGGTATAACCATCTCTGCTCCTTTAAGAACTAGAATTAAAGGAGAAAGAGTAAGTGTAGCAAGTTTGGGGTACATATTTTCAAGCTAGTAGAAGAGAGGAATACTGAAGATTTGGAAATTAGCAAAGATCAGAAGGAATGGACAAGTTGATATGAGAGTAAAACAGTCAAGTTTAATGAAGAAGTTGACAGAAAATCTGGAAAGGAGTAAGATCACTAGCAAAGATCAGAATATAATCAATTCTGCTAGAGCAATATCTCGAATAAAATTGACTTCACCAGGTAACACAAATAAGGATTTGCATTAAAAATCAAGGTGAGTTACCATCTGAATTAAGCAGAAACTAGAAAAATAAAATATAAATTATTTGGACAATCATTACACTAGAAGAAAAGTGAGCATCAAAATCTGCTTAAAATCAACTTATACAGCTACATGGTTGAATAAAACTGGGATTTTGTGTTGAGAGCATAATATTTTATAGTGCCCCAAATTGTCTACTCAAATCTTTGCTGGATTTACACTGTTCTGGATCTTTATTCAAGGTATATTCAGAACACTGGCAATGGTGAGGTGGGTGGATGAGAGGTTGAAAAAAAGATGGGATTGAAGCCCGCACCCCATTTTTTAAATTATAGTGCATAGATATAACACACAAGGAAATGGGTGGGGTTTCAATCATGTTGCAACTGCCATCTTGTCTTTTTTTACTGCAGGGTTCCCAGTGATGCCAAATATTGTAATAATTAAAGTATACCATAGCTCATCAAGTGAAATAATAATTTAATTTAATATTTATTACAGTTCTTCCTTCCCACATCTCAGAAATCCTCCATCAAGATTTCAATACACACATATATACAGTCAAGCTGTTCTCCAAAGCACCTGAGGGCAGGACAAGAAGCAATGGGTGGAAACTAATCAAGGAGAGAAGCAGCTTAGAACTATGGAGAAATTTCCTGAGAGTTAGAACAATTAATCAGTGGAACAACTTGCCTCCAGAAGTTGTAAATGCTCCAACACTGGAAGTTTTTAAAAAGATGTTGGATAACCATTTGTCTGAAGTGGTGTAGGATTTCCTGCCTAGGCAGTGGGCTGGACTAGAAGACCTCCAAGGTCCCTTCCAACTCTTCTCTTCTCTTCTCTTCTCTTCTCTTCTCTTCTCTTCTCTTCTCTTCTCTTCTCTTCCATTCCATTCCATAGATAGATAGATAGATAGATAGATAGATAGATAGATAGATAGATAGATAGATAGATAGATAGATAGATAGACAGATGATAGATAGATGATATCTGCACATTGATTATAGAACAAACAAAAGTATATGATATCATCAAGAGAGTAAAAGAATTGAAATGGAAATGGACTGGTCACATAGAACTGCAAAGAACTGACAGCAGATGGATCAAAGTAGTCATAAAATGGATTCCACCTGATAAAAAGTGCCCACAAAAGAGATCTAAAACAAGATGGATCTATGACATCAGCATGTCATTGCGGGCCCAATTGGCAAAAGAAAGCTCAGGACCGTATTGGTTGGAAACATGCAGAAGAGGCCTTCATCCTGCAGTGGATAAATAATGGCTAAAATGATGGTGACATACATTACATATTTTATATACAGTATTTTTATACATATATTTATTTTATATATTTATAATAAATACAATAGCATGTTTATAACCACAATGAGTCCATCTATATGACTCATCTCCCTGTTTGGATTAGAAAATTGCTTTAGCTTCTCTTGGCTTCACATCAAAGCACAGAAGCCAAGTTTTTCTATTATCAGCTTGGCACTGCTGGAATCAGTAAGGCATTCTGAAGTGTTTATACTCAAGTATACCACACCATATTGTGAACTGGTCAGAGAACACTGAAAGGACATCTGCTTGACCAGGATTTCCTTCATTGCCCCAGTTATGAAGAAATGAAAGAGAGGACAAAGGACCATGACAGCTGGGCCACAGTCCTGTTGATTTTGTAGTAATATGAAGGCAGTTTATATTCTGGTAGTCGTTTGTTGGAGGGATGCAATGGCTCAGTGGTTAAAGATGCTGAGATTGTCAGAAAACTGACAGCCTGAGTTTGAGCCTCGAGTGCTGCCCAATTGGATGAAATTTTGTCCTTCCCCCACCTCCTGCCCTTCAATTCAAAAGCATGCAAGTAGATAAATAGGTACAATTTCAATGGGAAAGTAATAGTGTTCTGTGTGCTTTGGTGTATAACCATGCTGGCCACATGACCATGGAAATGACTTCAGACAATGCTGGCTAAAAAAATGGAGATGGACAAATGGAGGTAACTGGACAGGAGAAAACTCCCTTTTTTCAAAACTTCTATGCAATCAGAAGATTAACAATATTCAGTAGATATGTTGTCTAGTCTCAAGATATACTTGATGAGATTCATCAATGCAGAATCAATATCATCTACTTATACAACTGAATGTATTGCTATGAATCACTTTCATAACCAATGCATTTGAGAAAGAGGCCTAAAATGTTGTAAACAAATGCATAGATTTTAAAATGCATCTTAAAACCATACTGCAAACACAAGAGAAAATCTTCGGATGTGAAAAAAAATGTTTCTTATAACCTGAAAATGACAGGGGAAAAGATCTGTGGAAGCCCATGAGATGCCAAATATTTGTTGAATTAATTTACCACCATGATAAATCCTGCTCAGTAATAGTGGGCAGTTTATAGTACAAAATAGTACAGGGTCACATAATAGTAATTGCAGCAGAAAATATATATTAGCAGAGGAAAATTTTAAAAAATTGGATTTCTAAAGGAATGGAAAACCTTTTATTATTATTATTTTAAAAAATTAAAAATCCCTTTATGTTGTACTGAAAAGACAATAAGGATCCTTTCTTTGTAGGAAGATTGTGGAAACAAAGCTGGATATCTTCTTGATAGTTTATGGTATTACATTGTCCCTCCGCTTATTTATTTTAAAGGTGCTAAAGACTATTCCTTTTCAGCAAGTTTTTGCCAGTTATCGTTTTAATGTAATATTGTTTTTTTCCCCTTATGTGTGCATTACTCTTACTTATATGTTTCCATGATTAAGACAGCCTATGATTATTCAATAGATAGGTTTTTCAGGATGATGCTGTATATAAGAGTAAGATGACATTTTAACCCTCTTTTTTTTAAACTTTCTCATGTTCTTGCTGAATTATACCACCAATTCAGATTCCTGGTGATCCAATAAACATCATTCCTCCAGGATTGTCTGCTACTATAACTTCTCTCAAAGCCTTGCTTGCTTGTTTCATTAGAGTTGGTATAGAAAGCAAGAAAGCCTTGGCTGGATTATTTAAGAATCATCACCTTGATAAAAGGAGACTGAAATGTTTTTTTAAAGTCCAGAGACATACAATGCAAAGTAACATTCAGAAGCAGCTCAGTAAGAGGCCATCCTGATTCGCAGTAATATAAGAAGGCAGAAGAGTTGTACACATATGGAAGATAGCTTGATGTTTTTATGTTTTGTTTGTTTATGTTTGTTTTTAAAAACCAATAAAAATTTTAAAAAAAGAAAAGAAAAAAAGAAGGCAGAAGAGTTGTAACCCAACCAGCCATGCAAGATTCTGTTATAACCGCCTATCTCAATGAAAGTAGATTTAGCCTTCTATGAAGTTGATTTCCTGATCTGGTCTAACTAGTGGGGTTGCTGAATGGTATTGAATTAAGTTGCCTGTTTCAATTGATTTTGATTTTTCCAAGGATGAAAATCATCTCTAGTTCATCTTGCCTGTACATTATGTATTACACATGTTTAAACTTTACCTTTATTATTGGCGTTTCCAGGAAAGTGTCTGCTTTTACTTTATATGCCAACTCAAGTGTGGGATCTTTGGCAACAACTTCAGATCCAAAGGGACTCTTTTCAAGGAGGACTCTCACTGAGTTCTACCAGTTACAATAAGCAAGACCTACTGAAATTTAAAAGTTAGGGTTACAATGAAATTCAGTATCCATTTAGAACACATTTATTCCCTAACACATCACATTGGAGACATTCTAAATTTATTTTTAGCAGCTTCCTACAATCCCATGAGGAGGGGTGGTTTTTCAACGATAATGAAAAAAACTTGCATCTGACTGTTTGCATAATAGTTTCCTGAAAGTTAATTAGTCTGGGAACCAGCTGTTACAGAAAAGCATCCATTTCTCTTTGTTCTGCCTCTCACAATCTTATGTTACAACTGGGAAAACCACAGCCTTGACAATTTTAAGATTTTGCTTAGATTCATCATCTCTTTATTGCATGTCTCAACTCACTATCTATGTAAACTTCTAAAGCTAGGGAGACAACTTCAACTATTGCTTCAGTGTTTATCTATTTGCAGTGGATTGGCCCTGCCTACTAACATAGTTGTTAGTAGGTAAGGAGATTCCTTATTTATTTCTTGCTTCAAGCTATTAGAATGGCATCATCAGCATATCAGTAGTGCTGATGACAACCCAGCAATTAAAATTCCAATTTCTATTTCTTTTTGTCAACACTTTTCATGATCTGCAGGTAGTCCTCAAGTAACAATGGCAATTGGGACTCAGATTGCAGCCACTAAGCAATAAAGTCATAAAGTGCAACATCACATGACTGCTTCATGATGGCAATCCAATCTGGTTGTTGATGTAACCCCAAGGTGCACAGGTCATTAAGTGGGAATCAGCAAGAGTCCCAGATAAGGAGTGCAACAGTGCCCCAAGAAGGTGGTGGAGGCCCTAGAAGGGGGAAATGGGACAACTTGTCACAGCCAACTTGCTGTGGCCAACTCGCCGTGGCCAACTCATCACAGTCAACTTATTGCGGGATAACTTGCCAGGGCCATCTCGCCATGGGCCAACTTGCTACAGGACAATGTAACAATTTTATTTAATTATTTAAAGTAAATAAAAAAATATTTTAATTTTTGCACCTCCCTTGGCATCCTTTCTTTAATGATTCTTTTCCACCATTTCTTTGAAATTAGTGTAACTCTTCTCCCACAGCAAGTTGTCCTGTGGCAAGATGGCCGTGGCGAGATGTACTGCAGCAAGTTGGTCATAGTGAGTTAGCCTGAGGTACACAGCAGTTCAGTTGGGGGAGAGGGGGCTGTGGAGTGGTGTGCTCTCAGGAAGCAGAGGGACAAAAGAGCATGGTACATGCAGTGGAAGTGAAGAAAGTTGGGTGGTGGGGAGACTTACATGGCTGCCAAACACCTGAATTTGGTTTACATGACTGTGAGGTGTTACAATACCTGGGACTTTGAGAATCAATTGTAAGTCCCTTTGTTTAGCACTATTATAACTTTGAACAGTCAATGAACTAATGGATGTTCAGCAAAAACTACTCATATTCCTCATTTAAGTTATATGCATATTCCTTTCCTAATTTTAAACCCTTTAATGCTCCATATTCTATTTGCTTTCATATAAATAAATTTATATCATATAAATTATTTAATAGACAAATGGTGTGGCTCAGTGCACCCATGTTTTTAAGAGCTATCCAGTTTATTGTGGTCTACACAACCAGAAGGACTTGTATAATTAATCAAGTAAAAGTAAACATATTTCAGGAACACTGTTCTCTTTTGCATTAATTATCAGATGTGAATAACATGATTTCTGATGGCTTTGCTCCTTCTGAATCCAATTTGTACAATTCTCACTATTGAAATCTGGACTGCAAAAACTTGAGCATTATTTTACAAACTAAAGGTTAAAAATTGTTTAACAGTAAGAATTTTCTTTAATGCTTCTCATTTTCATATTGAGTTATACTGATCTTTTCTATTCCTTTGGCTACAGCTATTTTTTTCAATATATGCTTAAAAATTGTAAGTAGCAATTTCATTGTATGATCTTGTATGATTTAAAAGGTTTTGCCCCTCTAACTTTCTTGTTAGTAATATAGTCTAGGTTTCACTTAATTTCACTTTTGGAATATCTTCATATGCTTTATTGATGCTGGCACCTTTTCTGTACAGTTCATCTATATATTCATCTCATATTTTTCTTAGATCTTTGGCTTCTTTGTCATTTATCGTGTTCATTTTTGCACGAAAGGTTTCCTTGGTTTCGGTAATTTTCTTAAATGGATCTCTCTCAGCTTTTCTACTGAATGTTATCCTCAATCCTTTGCAAAGCATATTTAAATATTACTTCATTTCTTGTCTTCCACATTTAGATTGCCAAATAGATTTTATTCCCTTTTACTTTCTGCTGTGCCCCAGTTTTCTCAAGCAGGACGCCATTTCATCTTATTTTAATTTTTTTCCAGCTTGTAGTATGTTTTGTTTGCCTCATCTTTAAATGCGGCACTGGCTGAACTTCAGAGTTGTTCAGGCATTCTGTCATATAATCTTTCAAATTTGCTATTTATGTTCCCACGTGATCTTATGAAATATTGCTGAGCTTGTATCTTTTTGGTCTGATTATTTTGTTTTATATGTTTTCTTTCATTTAAGCTGTCATTTTGCAAGAAGTTCACAATCAAAGCCGAAGTCGGTACCAGGTCAGGCATTGGATGAGACAGGACAATTTCCCCATCTGTCTTTGCAGAATACATAATTCAGCATGATTTTTCAGGCAGAACTGTATTTCTCGATCTTCTGCTTCATTTCATATAGCATGGCCAAGTTTTCCTATCATTTCAAATGCCATTTTCTTTTAAGTAGTATGCCATCATTTTAGGGTAGTGATAGTGATAAAATTAGATGTTACTGTGGAATGGATCAATTTATACTTCCTCTGAATGTGTGGTTGCAGCATAGACTTAGATGAGGATCACATTGATTGGCCTATCTTTGACTTGACTTGAGATAATTCTTTATTTGGGAAGTTGAACCTGAACACTGATTTTATCACCCTTTCATTAATTGAGATGGTTACTCCACGTATTTGATTTTTTTCCCCTTCTAATTGATTTCAGTTTACTATTTTCCAGAATATCAGTGTTTGGTCTTGGCATTTCTGTTCTGACATCCTGCACATCAACAGTTTACATATTTTTACAGCATTCAGTTTTCCTTTTGCCCCTAAGCATATCACTAGCTAGATGTCTTTTTGCTTCAATTCAAGGCATCATAAGCCATAGTGCTACTTATGCTTGCAATCTGTCCTTAACTCATGGATTTTCAAAAAGCTTCAGACTTGAGCTTCTGGGGTCATATTTAACAGATTTAACAGACAATTAGAATTGGAAGTGACCTTGAAGGTCATCTAGTCCAACCCCCCCACGCCCAAGTGGGAGACCCTACACCATTTCTGACAAATGGCAGTCCAATCTCTTCTTGAAAGTCTCAAGTGATGGTGCTCCCACAACTTCCGAGGGCAAGCTGTTCCATTGGCTGATTGTTCCCACTGTCAGAAAATTTCTCCTTATTTCCAGGTTAAATCTCTCTTTGTTCAGTTTCCATCCTTTATTCCTTGTCTGGCCTACAGGTGCTTTAGAAAACAGCTTGACTGCTTCCTCTCCATGACAGCCCCTCAAATATTGGAACACTTCTCTCATGTCTCCCCGGTCTTTCTCTTCATTAAACTAGCCAAGCCCAGTTCATGTAACTGTTCTTCGTATGTTTTAGTCTCCAGTCCCCTAATCATCCTGGTTGCTCTTCTCTGTACTTTTTCTAGAGTCTCAACATCTTTTTTATAATATGGTGAACAAAATTGAATGCAGTACTCTAAGTTTGGTCTTACAAAGGCTTTATAGAGTGGTGTTAGTACTTCCCTTGGTCTTGACTGTATCCCTCTGTTAATACAATTTAGGATTGCATTAGCTTTTTTGGCTTTTACTGCACACTGCTGGCTCATATTTAGCCGATTGTCCATTAAGACTCCAAGATCCCTCTCACAGTTACTGCTATTGAGCCTGGTTTCACCCAGTCTATATGTGTACTTTTGTTTTTCTTGCCTAAGTGTAGGACTTTACTTTTCTCTACATTGAATTTCATTTTGTTAGATATGGCCCAGTGTTCTAGTCTGTCAAGATCCATCTGGATCTTGAGCCTATCTTCTTGGGTGTTAGCTATTCCTGCCAGCTTAGTATCATCTGCAAAATTTGTAAGTTCCCCTTCTATTCCCTCATCTAAGTCGTTAATGCAGATATTAAAGAGTACTGGGCCTAAGACAGAACCTTGTGGCACCCCACTGCTTACTTCCCTCCGTGTAGACTTTGACCCATTAAAGACTACTCATTGAGTATGGTTTGCCAGCCAGTTCGAAACCATCTAGTGGTGGTGCTATCTGTTCCACTTTTTTCTAGCTTACTAAGAAGTAGGTGGTGGTCTACTTTGTTGAATGCCTTGCTGAAATATAACTATATTATGTCCACAATATTAGTCACTATGTTGAAGAATGAAATAAGATTGGTTTGGCATGATCTGTTTTTAACAAACCCGTGCTGACTGCTAGTTGTTACTTTACTTGTTTCTAGATGTTGGCAGATCTGTTTTTTTAATCTTTTCCAGTATCATCCTGGGTATTGATGTTAGGCTGATTGGTCTGTAGTTTCCCGAATCTGTTTTTTTTTTCCCTTTTTTGAAGATGGGAACCACATCAGCTCTTTTCCAGTCCTCTGGTCCAGTCCCCAGTGCTCCAGGATTTTTGAAAGATATGGTGCAGTGGT
Source organism: Pseudonaja textilis (assembly GCF_049901715.1). Classification (NCBI taxonomy): domain Eukaryota; kingdom Metazoa; phylum Chordata; class Lepidosauria; order Squamata; family Elapidae; genus Pseudonaja; species Pseudonaja textilis. The sequence goes on from NC_141993.1 coordinate 21,100,746, forward strand.
TCTGAGACGACCTCTGCCAGCTCCTTTAAAACTCTGGGATGTAATCCATCAGGCCCCGGTGATTTGTTTTCATCAAGATCAGACAGGTGTTCTCTTACTATTTTTTTTTTTTTGCTTATTTTAACTTTTATTTCTGGTCTGTCTTTTACAGTTATGTTTTAGGTGGTTGAGCTATAGTTTCTTTTTGAGTGAAGACTGATACAAAGAATGAGTTAAGCAGTTCTATTACCTCTTACTTCCTTGCTGTTCTCTCTTTTTAGTGGACTGACTGTTTCCTTGATTCTTTTTCCTGTTATTTATATGTTGGAAGAAACGTTTTTTATTATCTTTGACTTTTGTTGCAAGTTTTTGTTTGTTCTGAGCCTTTGCTTTCCTGACTTCATCTTTGCAGATTCTGGCAATCTGCTGATATTCTGCCTTAGTTGTAGTCATAGTCTTTCCATTTTTTTGTACTTGTCCATTTTTTCTTTCAATTTGCCAGAGAGGTCTTTGTGCAGCCATGCTGGTTTCTTCTTGGATTTCTTGGTTTTTCTTCTTCAGTGGTATTGTGCTGGTCTGGGCTTCTATGATCGTCCTTTTCAAAGTTTCCCAAGATTCTTGTGTTGTTTTCCCCTTTAGGATTTTCATCCATGGAAACTTTCCCAAGTTCTCTCTGAGTTTATTAAAATCAGCTCTTTTAAAATCTGGTGTCATTGTGTTCTATTGCTTGTATTTGTATTATGTTGAATTCTAGTATGACGTGGTCACTCTCACCCAAGGTTCCAAATATTCCAGTATCTTGTTGATGTTTTCATGGTTGTGGAAATCTGTAAGTTTTTTGTGGTAGAAACTGGGAGTAGGGTTGCCATTTTTCCCCAAGTGATTTATTTTGAATGGGATTTGTCCTCTGTGCCCTTTATTTGTATATCTTGAAAAAGTTGGAAATTTCAAAACATTGTTCATAACATCGATATGTGAAATCTCAGAATTTGAAAATGACATTTAATACAGCACATAAAATGATCCAATTGAGATTGGCATATGTGGGCCTGATTGAGGTAGATTGCAGGGGTGATACACAGATATAATTTTATGTCATTTTATTCTATTTTACATGTTTAAGTATTAAATTATTTTATTTTATCCTATAACTATTGTATTTTGCTCTACTCTTATTTTAAATTGTTTCTATAGGATTTTATTGGTAACATGTGTTTGAACCTTGTATGTTAATAATAATAATAATAATAATAATAATAATAATAATAATAATAATAATAACAACAACAACAACAACCTGGATATGGCTGACCAACAAAACACTGAAGAAAGAGATAGAAAGCCTGATTCTTGCAGCCCAAGAACAAGCCATCAGGACAAATGCAATCAAAGCCAGAATAGAAAAATCTGCTGATGACCCCAAATACAGACTCTGCAAAGAAGCAGACAAAACCATCGATCACATACTGAGCTGTTGCAAGACAATTGCTCAGACTAACTACAAACAATGTCATAACACAGTCGCTCAGATGGTTTCACTGGAACTTGTGTCACAACTACCATCTGCCTGTAGCAAAGAATTGGTGGGATCATAAGCCTGAAAAAGTGGTTGAAAATGAGCATGCAAAACTACTGTGGGACTTCCGAATACAGACTGACAAAGTTTTGGAACACAATACCCTGGATATCATGATTGTGGAGAAGAAAAAAGTATGGATCGTCGACATTGCCATACCTGGTGACAGCAGAATCGTTGAGAAACACCAGATATCAGGACTTGAAAATCGTACTGCAGAGACTCTGGCATAAACCAGTGCAGGTGCTTCCAGTGGTACTGGGCACACTGGGTGCTGTGCCTAAAGACCTAGGCAAGCACTTAAAACAATTAGCACTGATAAAATCACCATTGGTCAGCTGCAGAAGGCCACCTCACTGGGATCTGCTCGCATAATCCACCAGTACATCACACTTTCCAAGTGTTCGATTAGTGATTTGTAACATGAAACCCAACATAGTTATCGCATTTGCTGCGCACACTGTCATTTTTGTGTATAACAATAATAATGTGAAATCCCTTAATCATTACAAATTAATAATCTATACATGAATTGTCATCAATTGTAGAAAGCATCAGCTTACAAAATAATAAGGTGTTCCAGCATTGACTATATTAGATCCATTTTCCGATTAGGATTTCAGGTTTTAGATATTTTAGATATTTAGATCATTCAGCTGCTTTGCATTCTTCTTTGCTAAACATTATGGAATTTCTATGACTAGACTTGCTCTGCAAAGAGTTAATATTGTAGGAAAGAAGATTAGGAGGAACTATTGCTTCAGAACAGAAGGCGCTCATTTTTCAATTCAAAAACTATTGAGTCACCACCATGTTTGAAAAAGGAAGCTAAAGACAAACCGTGCCACATTTTGTTTCTTATTTTTACACAGGAAGTTTATTACTTTTACATAAGCATCATCCAGAGGTTTATGCCTTCCTTGCAACTTCTTAAATATAAATTGTGCTTTAACTCTAGCTAATTCCTAGCAATTTTATAGGCAGCTAGTTTGCCTTCTTCATAAAGGTCACCCGATTGTCCATATTTTGCTTACAAGTCTTTAAACTATAACTGCAGTGCCAGTTGACTCTTTGTAATGCCATTGACATAATAAGTGACTTTCTTGGCAACATTATGAAAATGATATATGATGTTTTCTTCCAGGCGGTTTTGTTGCCCTTGCAGTCTAGCCATCAAACCTAGGAACTCATAATAGATCTCCATGGAAGTACTGGCCAATTCTAACCTTGTTTAGTTTTTAAGAGCAGCCCAGATCACCAAGCTGTCATCACCCAGCTGGGCATTTTGACTATAGTTTTTAGAAATACTCAGTATCAGAGCTTTTCTCTGGGGGAGGGGGGGTCAAGGAGAGGCAAATGATAAAAAAACAGTGTCTAGCTGTCATAATATAAGCTGTTCCCCTTTTATATATGCTTTGTGCCTTGGTGTATAAATACCATATAAATTGCAATGCTGAGACACTGCCACAGCTTCTTGCAGATATCTTTGCTAAATACAGCATGTATGTTCTTCACTGTGTACTTGTTAAAGCAAAATATGGAAGGTCACACATTAACATTTCTTTAACTCACATTGCTATTCATAGAGGACACTGATTTTCTCTTTACCAACTTTTGAATGCATACCTTGACTTTGAAACGGATGTTTGCTTTATCTCTTGGGAGATGTCAGTAGATCAACTTAGTTATTAGTAGCTGAAAAGACGTAGCTTAGGAAGTCTGTTGTAGGAGCAAGTTAATCCTGTAAATATTAAACGTGCCTCTGAATGCCTTCTGGTGAGCCTAAAACTTAGGCTCATTCTCCCATCCACACTAGGGTGGAGCTGGCGTAGCTAATTTCACCTTCATAACTTTCAATGTGAGAGGGTTTAAAAGAGAGAAAGGTTAACTGGGATGAAAAGCCTATAGAGAAAAGGCCTACCTCCCTTTCTAGCAATACTAGCCAGGAAAACATTAAAAATCATGTAGAATTGATAGCTTCACTCAAGGGGTAAAGAATAAAACTCTACTTGATAAAAGACTTAATGAAATACATTGGAAAATAAAGACCTCACCCGATACAATAGCTGCTTTTGAGTCTATGTAAAACTCTTTTGAGTCTTTAAATTATTGCTATCCACTTTGCTCTACCTTAATTGCCCTGTTAGTCCTTGAGTACAATCAAGAGCCTGAACATTTTAAAATGGAAAGAGAAGAGGGAAATGATTTTCATACTCTGGGGGAAAAAAAGCTTGAATATGAAACTGTTGACAAGATGGATTGTGTTTCTTTCCATTTTCCCCCTTAATATTAAAGGAACTTACAACAACTCATTAAGTATTGATTAAGGAACAATAGGATAAAATGTTTAAAACTGTCAAAAGTTTTTTCTTTATGTGTGCATGTGCGCACATAAGTACAGTGAACTGTTTCATTCCATATTAAAAGAGTTCTAATCCTGTATTCAATATCTATATTCAAAATCTTTGTGTGTATAAATTTTCTCAGCCTTACCATTAAATGTTCACTTAATTCAAATCTTCTATGCTTTATTTAAGAACAGATTACATATATATTCAGTTATTAAACCATAAACATTGATTGAATTTACACTTTCACTTCACACTAGAAACTAAGCACAACTTTTTAGTCATCTAAGCCTGATTCTTGCTAATCAAATGGATGTGCAGTTTTATAAAGGGAAATCAATCAATCAATCAATCTTTATTACGGCCACAGACCACCTCCACAAACAAAAGCATTAAAAACAATAATAGCAAAAAACAAAAATAAAAAGCAGACAGAATAATATATTGCAGTTGGTGGTAGATTATCAGTGGGTAGTTAAAGTTTGCCCAATTTTACAATACAGCATAGCAAAATTTGATCACATTTCAAAGAAACTACTTTGTACCAATCCAATAACAGTAGTTGCACATAAAATGATCGGTATTTGCCAGATATTTTATTAGGTAAGGTGTTATAAATTGTGAGTCTTATAAAGGGTAATCTCTCTCTCTCTCTCTCTCTCTCTCACACACACACAGAGAGAGAGAGAGAGAGAGGGACAGACAGACAGACAGACAGACACAGACACAGACACCAGTTTCCAGGCAGAGCTTCAATAATCAGCCTGCATTCATTCATTCATTCCATAAAATGTTGATGTGGAATATCAGTGCATCTATTTCTTATCTGGGTACCTGATAGAAGTCGACTCCCATAATATCTCAACTTGGATACTTCTGACAATTCTGGGAGCTGAAGTCCACATTTCTAGAAAGTACCAAGCTAAAAATAGCAAATGTTCAGTGAATAAATAATCCTACATTTGTTCAGTGAATAAATGGTCCTACATCAACCTTCTTCAGTCTGATGTTCTCAGGATATGTTGGAATTGCAACTTGCACAAATCCTAAAAATCCTGAAACATCTGGAATACTAACATTTGTTTCCTTATAAAGGCTCTAAATCCCCATGCTGGCTGGTCAATTCTGGGAATAGAAATTCACAAGTCTTAAAGTTGCCAATGTTGGACAACCCTGCTGTAAATTATGCATAAAATGTAGATTCAGCATTTTTAGAAAAATTATCCTTATTTATTTTTTGCCAGTCATGTATATCTTTAAGAGCGCTTGTGATCCTTTCCAGAAAAACTCATAAAAAGAAAAATATAAGCTCTAGCACCTATCTCTTAAATGCATTCAGTAGAAACCTTAAGTTAATATAGAGCCAAAGCAAAGGAAGTTTTTCACAGCATGGGGTTATGAGTCCTCAAATCAGGGAATACAGATTTCATAAAACACAGATTTTGTAAGCTTTGCTGAGCTTGTCAATTCGTTCTGTGAACCCCACTTTTCTAACTCTTAAGGCTCTCCAGGTATCCAAAAAAACAACACAATCAGAAAGATAAAAGATAAAAGTGTTAAAGTAACTCACCATCATCATTTGACATAAAAGATCAAATGACTCCCAGTGCAAAGTGTACAGCAATTCCTTTTCATAATTTGGGAGTATTTTTTTTCTTTAATTTGTTTATATGTTCTTGATGCTTTGGGAAACATTATGCTTTCTAAAGTCCTGAGATCTAGAGAGGATTTTTTAAAGGTTTGAGAAAATCTACTATAGTACTAATGAAGGATTTTTAAAACACAAGGTTCCTTCTGTATCCTACATTGTGTAGGAACAGTTGAACTGTTTACATACCAGGTGTTTCATTTTCTTTGCAGGGTGTGCCTTAATCAGGAAATGGTAATGCTTAATGCTATCTCTACTATCTTTTTGTGACCAAATATGGTCTCATAGAAACCACTCAAATATAGATAGATAGATAGATAGATAGATAGATAGATAGATAGATAGAAGATAGATAGATAGATATAGATAGATATAGATATAGATATAGATATAGATATAGATATAGATATAGATATAGATATAGATATATTTTTCCCATGTCATTATAGTTGTGCTTTTAAAGTTGTAGCAACGTTTCGGCAGAATCTCATCTGCCATCATCAGGCTTCTGTATTGTGTTCGTCTGTGAGTCAGACTTTCACAGCCATTTCTGTTTTAAATTTGGGGTGAGCCTACTGCTGTGCCAGAATGGTTTTTTTCTTCATCCTGATTGGCTGGGAGTCTTGGTCTCTGTTTATTGGTCTTGGAGTTTGCTGTGTTCTGCTTGATTGGTGTTTCTAATATCTTCTGTCTGTTTTGTGGCTTTTTTTGTCTTGATTGGCTGGCAACATTGTGTTCCTGTATTGGAGGCTTTTAGTGCAGCTTGACTCTGAATAAATGGATGGCTATCATCTGTTAGGAAGCTAGGTTTCATCTGGGTGCCTGGTTGGGGTGTGTTTGAGCTGGAGGTATCAGGGGGAATCTGTTTGTGCCCAGCTGGAGGTATCGGGGGATCTGTTTGTGACTTCAATGGCACCAAAACCGTAGCCACTACAGAAAACCCCAGCCACAGAATTATCAGAGAAGCCATAGAGATTGAAAAAAGACCTGAAAGCATGAATAGAAGAGATGATTCCACCAGACTGTCAATTATTTGGAAGCCTGCACTCACAAACAAAAAAATCTCTACACCGCAAGCCAGGCAAACACCTAGGCACAAACAGATCCCCCCTGATACCTCCAGCTCAAACACACCCCAATCAGGCACCCAGATGAAACCTAGCTTCCTAACAAATGATAGCCGTCCATTTACCCGGAGCCAAGCTGCACTAAAGGCCTCCAATAAAGGAATACAATGTTGCCAGCCAATCAAGATACAAAAAGAGCCCCAAAACAGACAGAAGATATTAGAAACACCAATCAAGCAGAACACAGCAAACTCCAAGACCAGTAAACACAGACCAAGACTCCCAACCAATCAGGATGAAGAAAAAACCATTCTGGCACAGAAATAGGCTGCCCCAAATTTAAATCTAAAATCACTATAAAAGTCTGACTCACAGATGAACACTATACAGAAGCCTGATGATGGCAGATGAGATTCTGCCGAAACGTTGCTACAACTTTAAAAGCACAACTACAATGACGTGGGAAAATACCCAAACAAAGCTGAATACCATACATGTAAGTACCCACGAAAACTTAAGAAAACACACACAGATACATTTCATTTACATACATACATACATACATACATACATACATACATATGAATCTTCTTAGGAGCCAGTCTATATTTGGATGACCATTACTATGTGATAACATGAATAAACTGTTAGCCATACCTGCTGAATCCAAATCAGAATCCATAAATGTATTCAAATTTTCTTTTATGCTTGAATTAAGTATACTGCCATTGCTTGAGCTTTTAAAACTGAACATGTTCCCAAGTATCATTATGTGGCACATACTAGATCTATATGCATTATTTAGGAGAGGAACTGGATAGTGAACCTTAGCTGATTTCCAAGGTCTGCTAGACTAGTGAGTCTATTTATGTAGAGAATTTTAATAAAGTGTTTACATGATAGGAAGAGAAAAGGCCTATTGCTGCAATATTCATATCAAATAATATGATTTTTCTCAAACATTATTGCATTTCAGCTAAATCCCAAGGCTCTAGCAAGATAAAGGTTGGTTCCTAGTCGGAATCATAGGGTAACTAGTCCTAATAACTCGACAGCTATGTTATTAATTTTTATTTATTTACAATGCTTGTATTGACTGCCTCATGATGCTGTGTTTTAAAGGGAAGGAGGGATAGAGGGAGTCATTATCTATGGTGATTCATTGTCTGAGATGATTCCTCAAGTCACTCGGGTCATGGTTTTCCCGAAGGTGGGTTATTATTGTTGTTTTCCAAAGGACAACTGGACTTAACTTTGTTTTTCCTTGAAGACATTTCACTTCTCATGCAAGAAGCAGAACTGAAGAAGCTTCTTGAATGAGAAGCAAAACTTCTTCAAGGAAAAACAGAGATAGTCCAGTTGCCTTTTGAAAAAAAAAAAAAAAAGCACCTTCATATCTGCCCTTCCATTCCAGTAACATTACTGGCAGCTCTCTAGTCATTCACCCATAAAAATAAAATGGTAAAGAGAGATTAAAAAAAATTGGGGTGAAGAGACAGACAGAGATATCACCATTCTTAGGGAATGAAAAAAATGTATAGAAAAGACAAACTTTTAAAACTCAAAATTAAAGGGTGAATACCATCACTCCACCTCCCATTCCTACTTCATTATGTGCGTAAGATGCTCTCATGCAACGGAATACTGTATTATATTGGGAAAGCAAAATAGAGAAAAAGTTGCTTGCATAACCCATCTCTCTAGCTGACTTAGCAAACAGTGGAAGCCCTGAGCAAAATTTAATCAGGAGTAATAATTGGACTCCTTTCCATTAGACTTCAGATATAAAGGATTGGATTTCAGAGATGTGTGATTTAGCATTTTTTGAAAAAATTACATATTTGGTTAATCAGAAAATGTCACATTATCTCTCCCTTTAGAGAATTTTTTTTAACAGTCTTAGTCAATATTAAAAGCTTAGGTTTTTTTTTTTTTTTAAAGACAATCAGGTGAACTTGAGATATAACTGAAATTACAGGTTTGTTTGTTCCTTCTATGTATTTTTGTTGTGTAAAGTTTTTCTTTCCTTTGTTTTTGTGTATGGTAAATTGTTTATTTTTATTGTATATTATTTTATGTGTCTGTTTGAAAATGATATTTGGTGTTGGGGGGAAAAGTAAAAAATAAATGTAGGACTAGGATTATTTTTTCTTCCCTTGTGAATAAAGTGATATGCATTTCAAGCCATTTTCTTGTAACAAAACTGAATAATGTTTTGTGTATTGTGCTCACCAAATTGCATGCCCAATCTCTGTTATTTTAATAGTCCTTGGCAGGAAATATAATCTGGCTACTTTCCAATCAATTCTCAGCAAAGAATTTATTTCCCAACATACAATCTCTCAGTAGACCTAATAGACTTACATTCATGGCAAAATCTCAGATACCAAACTATCAGCTGGAAGAGGTTCATAGCTTCACCATTAATGATTTCAGAAGAGATGAGTCCTTGGTAGTCGGAAGATTGTCTTTGTTCAATTTGGGGCAAAAGTCAACTCTCCTAAGTCAATTAAGCCATTTCCCATGTCACTTAAAGAAGAGTAAAATTCCTGTTCCTCTTGCTCTTTTCATTTGATTGTTTTTACCCTGCCTTTATTATTTTTACAAACAACTCAGGATGGCAAACATATCTAACAGACCTTCCTCTTCCTACTTTCTCTACAAAAACAGCCTTGTGAAGTGAGGGGTCGACTGGGCCAACCTTGGGTTGAGAGGGGGTGATTGGGCCAAGGTCACCCAGCTGGTTTTCATGGCTTAGGTGGGAATAGAACTGAAGGTCTCCCAGTTTCTAGCCTAATGACTTAACCACCAGACCAAGCTGGCTCCTTTATTTCCCTCAACCATGTCAATTTCTGTGCCATCACATTTTGGGGGGGGTGGGGGTGGAGGAGAGAAAGTAGGAGGAGGAGCAGTCTATGCATTGGTCAGCAGTGGTGGGATTCAATTTTTTTTACTACCTGTTGTTTGGGTGTGGCCTGATGGGCGTGGCTTGGTGGGTGTGGCAGGGGAAGAATACTGTAAAATCTCCATTCCCTCCCCACTCCTGGGGGAAGGTTACTGCAAAATCCCATTCCCTCCCCACCCCACTAACCTGCTTTCCAGCTCCATTCTCCTGTGCAGGGCAACCAAAGGAGACCCAGCCAATCAGCTGGGACTTGGGAGGCAGAGAATAGATGGGGGTGGAGCCAGTCAGAGGTGGTGTTTGCCAGTTCTCTGAACTACTCAAAATTTCCACTACTGGTTCTCCAGAACTGGTCAGAACATGCTGAAAACCACCTCTGGATAACAGGCAGCTTAGACAACAAACATCTCAGAAGAGCCCATTCCTAATTTCTTGGACCATAAAAAAAAGGGGGAGAGATTTTCTTTCAAACTTGCAAGATTGAAGTAGTCTTGTATCCCTTTGAAGTATATTTGTGTCCCTTTGAAGTAGTCCACCCAAGAAGCACCAACCAGAAGTACCAACATTACTTTTATTAAAATAACAGAATCTTTAAAATATGAAAGCACATCATCTTCTCCCTTGCCTTGGTGGTCCTAAAAATTAGGGGTTGTCCCTTCTGAGCCATCAGCTGGGCCTCCATTGATTCATATCCCCCCTTTTCTCTCTTTCTCTCTCTGTGTGTATTTCTCTGTGTCTTACTTTGTCTTTCTGTCATCAACTGTTTATTTTTCTCCTATACATTTATTCTGCTCTCTGTCCATGTGTCTTCTCATATCCACCACACTTTTTTCTTGCATCATTATTTCTGTCTTTTTCTGTGATTGAAGACTACATTCCCAACTTTTCATGATTGACCATGCTCCCAGAAAATTGAAGATACAACTCAACTTCATGAAACAATTATATCAATGATACTGGTTAAGAAATCTTCAAAAGCTTCTGCTGACACCCTGCTCTGCTTTAGATGTACTAAAAGAAAATATTTTGCTGCCAGTAACTTGTTTCTTGTCTAAATGAACTGAAATTACAGTTTCCACATTTCTAGAGAGGGCACCATCCATTTTGTAAGTTCACAGGATAAGCAACACAATGACCAAACAAATGTTAAAAGGGCTCTGGATGAATGCAAATGAATTAATTAATGCTCTGCGTGAACGTAGAGAAGAATGGCTTTCTATCCACCCATTCAATTGCACAACATTGTGATAACTTTTGGTGAGAAAGAGAAATAATTGGAACTTAAGTATCTCTTGTGATCCTATCTTAGCTAATAATACTTTAAACATACAACACCATTTGCCTCTTTTCTATGTCCAGCTTGTTCTGCATAGTTAGACATCTCTATACACTTGTTTGAGGGATTAAAAGCAAAGTGTTCTATGAGTTTTATTCTTGATGGATGTCCACGCTTTTTTTCCCAACAAACTTTTAATTTACTTGGCTAGACTATAGCCCTGGTAAACTCTCTTCCAAGTTCTACCCCAGACTCATTCTTGTTTGGGTTCTCAAGGACAGCCATGTTTGAGAAGATGCTACAACCTGCTTTATACACTTTCAGGTGTGGATATTTAATGGATTTTTTTTTTTTTTGGAATGAAGTATTTCAATGAGGACAAATGATTCCAATGATGTGGTAATTATATTTCAATTATACCAGGCTACAGTCAGCTCTGACATTGTGAGCATTTGAGGAATTAAAGAATAAGATGCAATGTGAAGGAAACAATATTCGGATGTGTCACAGCTAAATCAAAAATAGATATTTTATTTATATTTTCATTCATCAGAGTCAACAATTAAGCTAATTGAAGCCATTAATTCAACTGATTTTTTTTTTCCACACTGAATCCAATGTCTACTTAAAAGAAGAACAGCTAATGTTGCTGTCAAATACTGGAGAGCATCAGGAACAGAAGAAAACATTAAAAAGACAAATCTATATTGTCCACTTAGAATCACAGATTTTAAAATGGCCATTTCAGATACTGAGTCCAACATCAAGCAAAATACAATGTAAAGCAATCCTCTGAAACTAATGCCTTTGCTTGAAGACATTCAGTGAAAACAAGCATATCACCTCTTCTGATAATACATTGCTAATGGCTTTCCTTTTTCCTCTATCCAGTTGCTCATCACTCACACATGTCTAGGTTGTTCACTATAACTCACAAATGGCCTTATCAGCATATACAATCTTGCTGACAAGACATTAAATGTCTATCATCAGGTATACTGTGCATCATAAAATATATCTTTCTCTCAGAGATACCTAATAATAGGTGATGGTTTATCAATGTCCCTCAAGGGTTTCTTGGTAAATTCAAACATTTTTCCTTCAGGTATATGAAGGCACAAAAAGCAAAATCCTTGATATCCATTGTACCTTCAGTAAGACAGTTGATCTGATACATGTATGTCACCAACCGTCTGGTGGTATTGGCTAATGTATCTGTTGTTCTTTAATTGCATTGAAGTCATTTGGACCAATGGATGCCACATTATAGCAGCATAATTTAATTTGGAGCTTTTCATTATACTTACGTTACCCTTCAGAATTGGATCACAGCCATAGAATCACCCAGGAGTGGCCAGCTATACATGTCCTGGACTGCTAAATACACACCTTTGCAGAGTAGAAAGCCTGTTCTTTTGCAGAAGACAATTCTACCATGGCCTTTTTTGGCCAATACCTCTTTCAGCTTCAAAATAATAAACATATCTTTTTTCCTTCATAAGCTTTTCAACCACATTCTAACTATAGCTTTTTAAATCTTTATTAATAACTTGGCATGAATTATGCACACTCATCCTACTGTTAAAATGTTGTGGAATCCTATCCAGATTTACATAGTACAAATAATGTGTAAAAAAAATTCCAGTGAATTCATTCGAAGAAAAAAAAACATGTGACAACAGTAAGTGTTTTAAAGTTTATATCTGCAAGCCAAAATGTTTCTCTGCTTCCAAGAGTTTCTTTTTAAAGCATGTAATAACCCAACATTTCTAGGGATTTATTTATTGCAAGCTTTCACCATTAATGGGGGATAGGCACTGTAAAATAAATAAATAAAGTATTTATAGCTGATATTGTAAATGTCAAGTATTCTGTTATGCTAACTTTGTCTAGGATTCTTTTCCTAGACTATTAGAATGATTGGGGTAAAGGATGTTTATTAACAACTCCACAGGATGTATTCACCTTTTACAGTTATTTGTGGAACCCATTATGTCTTACTTGTTGCTAAAATTAAGAAAAAGGTTTGGCCATGATCCAGCCAACATTTAATACATCTCAGTCATTTGAAAGAATATTAAGCATGTTCCTCTTTCATTGACATGCGTATATGGCACCTAAATATGATACATTGGACTGGATTCTGTACTTCTTGTACAATATTCAGCAGCGTTCATGTCCACATCACATGTTGAACTTCAGCCTACAGCACAGAAAATATTTAACCTTAATTTTTAAACTACTCACTATACTTGTGCCATTACTGTACATGATGTACTCAAAATATAAAATATCACTATCAATTTCTAGGTGGTAAAAGCATCATTTATTTATGGGTTGGTGGGCAACCTTTTTGACTAAAGTCTACCTGATTTTGAGCGGAATCCTGAGAAAACTTTCCATGAGCCACAGTGGTGCAGTGGTTAGAGTGCAGGATCTGCTGACTGCAAGCTGACTGCAATTTGGCAATTCAAATCTCACCAGGCTCAACGTCAGCCTTCCATCCTTCTGAGGTGGGTAAAATGGGGACCCAAATTGTTGGGGGCAATAGGCTGACTCTGTAAAACCACTTAGAGAAGGCTGTAAAGCCCTGTGAAGCAGTATATAAGTCTAAGTGCTATTCCTATTGCTATCAAAGTGTAATCTGAAAAAAGTAGGTTGGTCAAAACAAAAATGTAATTCATTTGATTATAATAACAGTAGTTAATGTGTTTGATCTCAAGTGTTTCTAAATACATATCTAGTACAAACATACATACTCTTATTTGGTTACAAAGCAAAGTTACAGTTCCATTTGAGCTCTAAATTTATTATTACCTTTATTGTCAGAGTACAACATGTGTACAATGAGATTTGAAGTCAAGGATGAATCAATTTTGTTCTGAATAATAGAAGGCAAATAATAATCTGTATTTCTAGTAATTGCATGAATGAGACTATCTGACAGGTAAAGTACAATATTGTCAAGAGTTAAGGAAAAAAATCTGTTCTTTCCTTTCCCTATTTTACAGGAAGTCCTTGACATACAACCAAAATTGACCCCAAAATTCCCATTGCTAAACAAGGCAATTATTAAATGAGTTTACAATTATTTTTACTACATATATTAAGTGAGTCATTACAGTTGTTAAGTGAATCATGCTGCCGGTAAGTGAATCTGGCTTCTCCCATTGACTTTGCTTGATGGAAACCAATTGGAAAGGTTTTAAATGGTAATCACATGATCCTGGAACAGTGTCACAAGTACATATTAGTTCCCAAGCACTCAAATTTAGATCACGTGACTATGGGGATACTGCAACGGTCATAAATAGAATAGAATTCTTTATTGGCCAAATGTGATTGGACACCCAAGGAATTTGTCTTGGTGCAAATACTCTCAGTGTACATAAAAGAAAAGATACATTCGTCAAGAGTCAAGAATCATCAGGTACAACACTTAGTAATAGTCATAGGGTACAATAAGCAATCAAATCATACTAGGAAACAGTCAATATAAATCATAAGGATGTAAGTGACAAAGTTATAGTCATACAGTCACAAGTGGGGGATGGGCGATAAGGAGTGATGAGGAGGTTAATAGTAATAGTAGTGCAGACTTTGTAAATAGTTGGACAGTGTTGAGGGAATTATTTGTTTAGTAGAGTGATGGCGTTTGGGGGGAAAAAACTGTCCTTGTGTCTAGTTGTTCTGGTGTGCAGTACTCTATAGCATCGTTTTGAGGGTTGGAGTTGAAACAGTTTATGTCCGGGATGTGAGGGGTCTGTAAATATTTGCACAGCCCTCTTTTTGACTCATGCAGTATACAGGTCCTCGATGGAAGGCAGGTTGCTACTAATTGTTTTTTTTGCAGTCCTAATTACTCTCTGAAGTCTGTGTCTGTCCTGCTGCGTTGCAGAACCAAACCAGACAGTTATAGAGGTGCAGATGACATGAAAAACAATGAAAAGCTTACTTTTTTTTCAGTGTCGTTGTAACTACGAACATTACTAAATGTATGATTGTAAGTTGAGGACTATCTGTCTTCACCTTTTGAAGCAAATGAGTTCCGCCCCCTTTTAAATTAACCCCTGGCTTTCTCGGTTCATAGTTTGATGTTATATAAATAGACTAGGGAGAAAAAGAGAAATCCCAAGTGCCATTGAAAAAAAAACCAACAGTATCCCCCCTCCCCATTTATTGGCACTTAGAATCCCTAATTTAATTCATTTGTTGAATTAGATCATCATTTGTTGCCTGGACCACAACTGAGGTCCGAAAATGTATAAGAGATATTGAAAGATGGCTTCGACAGTAAGAGCATGCACCACAGTGCAATATTTTTACTACTGTAGAAAAGCAAATTACCCTGACAAACTTGTAAGTTCTTGTACTGTCGGCTTTTTTTCTTATGCTCCAGTCATTTTCATTAGCTTTCAGCCTTGTGGAATTATTACAATAATAGGCAGACTGGGGAAGTATGACAAAATACTGTATCTGTTAGTTCAGGAAAAGCTGTGCCTAAAGCTGTGCCTAAAGAGTGGCAAACATCCTCTCTTTGCTTACATCCATCTTGAGAACTACAGTGCATTTTAAGGAACTTTCCTTATGACAAGGTTTGCTTATTTATGTGTATGCTTGTTGGATTTATATTCTGCCTTCCTTTCAGTAACTCATGGTCATAGGCATAATATAGACGTAATATAGATGGGAAGTGTTAATACCACTTTATAATGGCTTGGTAAGGCCATACTTGGAACACTGCATCTGGTTTTGGTCACCACAATGTAAAAAAAGATGTTGAGACTCTAGAAAGAGTGCAGCAAAGAGCAACAAAGATGATTAGGGGACTGGAGGCTAAAACATATAAAGAATGGTTGTTGGAATTGGGTATGTCTAGTTTGATGAAAAGATTAACTAGGGGTGACATGATAGCAGGTTTCCAAAATTTAAGAGGCTGCCACAAAGAAGAGGGAGTCAAGCTATTCTCCAAAGCACCTGAAGGCAGGACAAGAAGCAATGGATGGAAACAAATCAAGGAGAGAAGCAACTTAGAACTAAGAAGAAATTTTCTGACAGTTAGAACAATTAATCAGTGGAACAACTTGCCTCCAAAAGTTGTAAATGCTCCAACACTGGAGGGATTGGATAACCATTTGTCTGAAGTGATAAAGGGTTTCCTACATAGGCATGGAATTGGACTAGAAGACCTCCAGGATCCATTCCAACTCTGTTATTCCTGTTCTGTTCTATTCTATTCTATTCTATTCTATTCTATTCTATTCTATTCTATTCTATTCTATTCTATTCTATTCCTGTCTTTTCTCCAGTTTTCCCCTACTTCAACAGAAATATGTGATAGGAGGGGCTGAGAGAGGGTGATTGCTGTAAAATCATCCAGTTAGCTGCCATTGTTATTAGTGGACTAGAGCCTGTGTTTTCCACTCCTGCTTCAACAATGTTAAACACCACAAATATTGTCCATCTGTGCTTGACTTGGCAGAATAATATCAGCATGAAATTGAAATTCCCTTCACTAATCTCAAGTTACTGCTAGTTGTAGGAAACTAAAGGGGAGCAACATGTTGAAGAGTCCTAATTATTCCTTCATTTCTGCACAAAAGAAGCTTTTAATAAATTTACTGATCTGAAATATCACCAATGAGACAAAGGAGAGTTGCTCTCTTTCCTTTCAGAATTTGTCTTGTTTAATGAAGGCCAAAGAGAGGATAGCAAGCTTGAGGAAGAAGGTCTTCAATTTGAAAATTACTTTGAAAAAAATGAAAAACTAAAATTTCTAGTTTCAAGGGAAATGGAAAATGTTTGTTGTATATTTTTGAAAAGTAAAGTGCCAATATTTACTTTAAAAAAGATAAACATTTCAGCAATCTCTTTTGTATAGACATATGAATTATTGTAATAGTATGTTACCAAGATCCTTGTTTAAGATAGTAAACTAGTTTCTAGAACCATTACATCCCGGATAATGTAGGTTGTATGATGTTTAATTTGGGCTAGCAGACAAATTATTTTTGAATCTGAAAGTAACATCACACATCAACTTGTCATAAATTTTAAAGAATGTTTCCTCTGTGCAAGTAGAAATATCAATGGGTGTTTCCAGAAGCCAAAGATGCACCACAGTGATGTTATACTACAGTATCTTGACCCACACTTTGTCCTCTGTGGTGCTTGTTTTACAATATTACATGTGACTATATCAAGGGCAGAGTTTCTGTCCTGACACACATATACATTTGGTCACTTTGACAAAATCCAGGTGCTGTAGTTGTTCCCAATAGGCACCTGACCCCTAGCCTATAATTATTTCACTTAGACTTATATACCACTTCAAATTGTTCTTACAGCCCTCTCTAAGTGGTTTACAGAGTCAGCATATTGCCCCCAACAATCTAGGTCCTCATTTTACTGACCTCAGAAGAATGGAAAGCTGAGTCAACCTTGAGCCTAGTGAGATTCGAACTGCCAAATTGCAGGCAGTTGGCAGTCAGCAGAAGTAGCCTGCAGTACTGCACTCTAACCAGTGCGCCACCACAGCTCTAGCAGAATTAAGCTTGCTTCTGCCTAAAATATATATTCCCTGTACATAGAATATATAAAAATAAATATGTTTAAAAATATAATAGATTAAAAAAGAAACTTCTAGCTGGCAAGGAAAGAGTGATGGCATGCAACAGGGAGAAGGCAAGATCTACAATATCATGTAAGATCAGTTGCAATGAAGCAAAGGCAATTTTACAAAAGCATTCTAGGTTTTGCCCTGTCTAGTGTTTCTCTTTGGGGAAGCTGCCAGGTGTAACAAGGACTGTTGATGGAGAGAGAAACACTGAGAATAAGCTGTCAGTGCAATTTATGGCAGCTAATGAAAACTGATGCTCTCTCATTTCATGATTCAGCAGTGCTTACAGAGGATGTGGCTATATGCACCACAAGCATTCTCCCAAAAGCACTCCACATGCTCTAATGATTTAGGTCATTGAAATCTGAATGCCACTTTTTCTTTTGCTTTTTTTTCCACAGTAATTTGCAATAGACAACCACTCGAGTATGCAATCATCCTCCCCGCCCCCTGCAAAAGTGAAAGAAACTAAGTAATTTCTCCCAAACACCTATTTCCTAACTAAGTTGTTTCCAAGTTCTCTAAAACAACATCATGGATGAAGTTATCAAAAGAAGAGGTCAACAGAAATATTTTAGGAGAAAGGCAGAGGAGAGTCGGAGATGAATGTCCTCACCCTTCTTTGAAAAGCAACCCTATATTCAAACTTTGAAGACATTCTCCATTTTTCCCAGCTTCACTTTAAGACATAAAACACCACCAAAGGGCTGTAGCATTTGCAAAGCTATATCGAGAAATAGAATATGTTCAATAGGATTGCTTCTAAGTAAACATATACTCATATGGGTTGTGTGAACTGTCAATAACAGTCTTAATCAGTGGTTGGATTCAAAAAAAATTTTTACTACCAGTTCTGTGGGCATGGCTTGGTGGACATGGCATGGCTTGGTGGGTGTGGCTTGGTGGGTATGGCTTGGTGGGTGTGGCAGGGGAAGGTTACTGCAAAATCCCATTCCCTCCCCACTCCAATAACCTGCTTTCCAGCTCTGTTCTCCTGTGCAGGGCAACAAAAGAAGACCCAGCCAATCAGCTGGGACTTGATAGGAGGCAGAGAATAGATGGGGCAAGGCCAGTCAGAGGTGGCATTTGCCAATTCTCCAAACTACTCAAAATTTCCGCTACCAGTTCTCCAGAATTTGTCAGAACCTGCTGAATACAACCTCTGGCTATTTTTTTCTTGCACTACTGTGCAGCACAGTAGGTCCTGATAAGCATTTATAATTATTTTAATATTTATATGCTATTTACTAGAGCAAAAAAAAAGTCATTTCATTAGAAAGTTATCATCTAAATCATGATGGTAAGTTCTGGAATTCTAGGTAGTCTAGTACTGGTGTCAGGATGAGAAGTTCCTTATCCACAAAATAAATATATAAAACTTTGGTACATACTGGTAGTGGGGAAAATGCCTGTAGGTTTGGTGGAAGAAGATGGTAGGAGATACAGCTACAGGATGACTTCAGTTGAAGGCCCTTCATGAATCTCAGTTGATGTTTGTTTCAATGCTATTTTTTCTCCAAAAGGGAATTAACTTACTTTTTATATGTATAAGTTCCCAAATTATTTGAATTATTTGAATGATAAAGCGCAGATGCTTTTGCGATGCAAGTAGTCTTTGACTTGCAACTATTCACTTTCAAAGTTACCTTTCAAAGTTACGATAGCACTGAAAAATGTGACTTGTAACTATTTTCCACACTTAATGTCCATTGCAGCGTCCCCATGATCCAATGATCAAAATTTGGACACTTGACCACTGACTGGTATTTATGATGGCTGCAGTGTCCCGTGATTGTGTGATCCCCTTTTTTATCCCCTTCCGACAAGCAAAATCAACAGAGAAGCAATATTCACACTTAATCATGTGTCTAATTGAACAACTATAGAGATTCATTTAACAAATGTGGCAAGAAAAGTCATAACATGAGACAAAACTCACTTAAGACTGCCTCACTTAGCAACAGAAATTTTGAGCTCGATTGTGGTCATAAGTCAAGAACTACCTGTATTTTGCCACTTTGGAAACATCTCAAATGACTAAGACATGATTGTGAAAGCATCATCTTCATATGATTTAATCTGATTTCAATGGGGATCTAGCTACTGAGTCCTTATGCAAATAGGCACAGCGGTTTTATTCACCAATGAGATGCATTGAACAAGTTTAACTCTGCAGGTGGCATTTAACCAACTCAAGAACGTTGTGACTGAAAAGAGTGCTGCATATTCTAACTTCCCAAAAATTAACTTCAAACACTTTATTGATTATATGCTTCCTACTTCAACTGCTTTTATTTCAAAGGCCAAGACTACTCTAAATTAAATATAGTGAAATTTACAGGACAGCCAAACTAAAGTGATCTAAGAAGCTATCGGGAGCCTGACAATGTTCTATATGATTACACGTGCAACTAATAGTGAGTAGAGTTGAAAAAAATAAATGGGTAGAAATCGTCAATAGTGATAACATTGTGACACTTGCTGTAGCATAGCAATGGTGGTTAGAATGCAGTATTGCAGGCTAATACTGCCAGCTGGTAGCAGTTCAGTCTTGACTGGCTCAAGGTTTACTCAGCCTTCTATCCTTCTGAAGTCAGTAAAATGAGGGCTCAGATTGTTGGGGCAATATGTTGACTTTGTAAACCTTTTAAAGAGAGCTGTAAACCACTATGAAGTAGTATATATGTCTAACTGTACTTTGCTAAAATATTCCTTGACCTATTCAAGTAAGGTGGTTTCTATGTATTAACTATTCTCTGAAATTTCTCAAGAAACATTAGACTGAGATAGCCCTTTGTAGAAGAGGAAAATATGCCTCTTTAGGGGTATAACCTGAAGAAGAGGAGGGGGGGGAGGAGGAGGAGGAGGAGGAGGAGGAGGAGGAGGAAGAAATGGGGACTTAACCACTTTTAGTTACAAACATCTTTCTTAATGGTGGGCAGTCAAGCTCTATTAACTGCACTGAGTCAAATCTTACAAGAAAAAAAATGAAAGGAAGATTTTCATATTTCCACTGAATTCTTTAAAAGAAATAAAACCGATTAATGAATGATTCAGTTACAATAAATAGACTGAAATTTATTAGATCTAGTCAAGGTTATAAAAATTAACTGCAAGGATATTGATTAATCATGTATTCAGAAATATTAAATAAAATTAATTTAACAAAAGCATGGATATAAGTAACCTATTATATTTAATCATTTAAAATGCTTGAATAATGTGAAACATTATCCAGTTGGAAGCTTTCCTAATGAAACTTTGCAATCGACACTGGTCAAAAATGAAAATCCAGACTGAAAGAAACAAAATAGATCCATTAGATTTTCATCATGGCTCTTAGTGGCTCCTCTGAATTTAGTTGCCAAGTGGGTAGATGATCTCAGCTTCAATAGCTAGCATACCATAACTTTTCTAACTAAAAATGTTTAACAGTTTTTGCCAAGCTGAGGCATTTGTAAAGACAAATAAATCTGATTAACTAAGTACCTCATTTAAAAACAAACCAGGTTACTTTTGTTGAGTTGTTAGCAGCAATATTACTCGGATTTCATCTCTCTTTTTCCTCAGGAAAAAAAAACAGAGAAAAAAAAACTTATCTGCAGGCTCAACCACTTTGTTCTATGTCTAAATAAAAGTGACATATCTACTGTAGTAGGTCATTTGCATAAAGCAAAAAAAATATCATGGGACTTTTATACATATTCAAATTGTGGCTGTAGAATCTGATTGCAACAAAGCCAGATAATAATACAGTGAAGTCTCTCGCAGTCTTCAGATCAATGATATAGATCACACTCATCAACTTTAATTTTAAATTGGGTCAGATTATTTCTCTAAAGTAGAGTAAAAACTGAAAATCTCTCTTTTTTGAAGTACCCCAAATCACATAATTTTGGTACATTAAATAGCCAATTATAGTACCAACAGCAGTTTTCCATCTTCCCAGGAAGCAAGAAGTCAATAATAATGCCAATCCCTAATAATTTTACTGTGTTTTTCATATACCTACAATTAGCTGTTGAAATTCAGATAAATTATCTTCAGGAGTGATGAAATTATTATTTTAGCAGGTACAGTGTTTTATCTTTCAAATGGTATGAAGGGTGGGACATTTTTAGCAGAGCTCTTTAAAGATTGGTCTAAATTCTGCCTTGTAAAGGTGTTTCACAAACATTCACATATTCTTGCACTTATCAGTTACATTATGTATTATTGCATTGTTTTAAAGAATGCAGCCCGGAAAATCTGACATAGATTCTGGATGTTTCTGTTCATCCAGATGTTTTGTTTATATGTGGGATGGTTTTGTATACTGTTCCACACATAAACTTTTTCGACACAACTTTCGAAGGCACACAGTATTTTATGCATTTTTATACAAATTCCTCAAATAAGTATTGACTGTTCTCACTGATATTTATTTTATTCTCACTGATATTTACATTTACAGAATAATAGAGTTGGGAGGGTCCTTGGAGGTCTTCTAGTCTAACCCTCTGCTCAGGCAGGAAGACTCTAAACCATTTCAGACAAGTGGCTGTCCAGTCTCTTCTTAAAAGTCTCCAATGATGGAGCATCCAAAACTTCTTTTTTTATAATTTTTTTTATTAGACAAACACAGAAAAGAAGAAAATAACATTAAAAACAATGAACATGGTGCAATCCTCCTAGCCCACATTGCTAAGTCATATATAAAAATAGTACATATTTACATTCTATATACATAGTACATAATGTATACATATAATCATTTCTTATTGTCTTGATCCTTTCTCTTTTCTAACCAACAATAAAACTTATCCCATACTTTGTAATAATCCGATTCATCCTTATTTTTTAATTCTTTTATCAATTTGTCCGTAGCTGCGCACATCCAAATTTTCCTATTTATTTCTATTTCACTTGGAGTTTCTTTACATTTCCACTGTTGTGCATAGGCCAATCTTGCAGCAATAATTACATGAATTATTAGGTATATAATATCTTTGTTGTATTTTCCCACGTTAATTCCCAACAAGAAAATTTCAAGTCTGTATTCTATTTTAATCTTACACATCTCTTCTAACCATTTCTGAATTTTCTGCTAAAATTTCTTTACAATTCCACCATAAATGACAATAAGTTCAATTTCCCTTATTGCACTTCCAACATGCAGGGGAAGAGAATCTAAAACTTCTGAAGGAAATCTGTTCCACAGGGGGGATGAAGGGATGGATGGAGGGAGGGAGGGAGGGAGAAAGAAAGAGAGGGGGAGGAGGGAGGGAGGGAGGGAGAGAGAGAGAGAGAGAGAGAGAGAGAGAGAGAGAGAGAGAATGTGTATGTGTCATCCTTTGCCAAGAAAAGGGAAAAGTGTTCTCTGTGATATGGAAATAAAATCTGCTATGGTAGAACCTGATATTCTGAATTTTAAGAAATAGGTCATGGACATCATATGCACCATAATGTCTAATAGGAGAATGTGATGATCACAAGGCTGAGGACCTGGCCAAATATATATATATGAGAATAATCAATGGCAGACAGATAATAATGAAAGAGCAGAGAAGCAATGATTAGAGCAGATGCTAGTTTGTTCATGATCAGAATGTAAATAAAAAAGCTGCAGAGCTAAATGGCCTTGAAATACATAAATACAAATAAACAAATGTATTTCCAATGATACTGTATGTTAATGAAAATTCCAATGCATAATTTTAATTTACTTATTTCTCTCTCTCTCTCTCAATTATATTTAAAAGACCATGCTATCAGCATTCTTTATCTGACGAAGGTTTGCTGTCTCCAAAGGTTCAAGAGATGGGATGCTCCAATCCAAATCCAGGGGCATCTTTGAAGTTAAACTTTTTATATGCTGTTATTTCTTTAAGGCCACAGGGATTTAATTCCATTAGATTATTAAATGAAAACAATGTGAGGTCATCCTGGCACTCTTGAGTATACGAATAGTTTATTTCATTACTTTTCAAAATCACTTTTGATCATACATACATTATTTATATCCAAACATCAATTATGTTGAGCCTTTATGCCTTAGGACACAGGTAAATGAGCATTATAATGTTCAGGGTATATGGAACAAGATTTAAGACAAGCCCATTCTACTGTTCCTGTATACAGAAACATATATATGTTGTGCAGTCTTCTTCTCACAGGGATCAAGGTATGTTCACTGTGTTATGTTTAAAAAAAAAAAAGGCTGAAGAAAGCATTCAAATGTAAAACTTCATAAAATGTGCCACACAAATGAAGCACCTCCTGAAGCACTGAAGCAGTCACAGCCTCCGAAACCACTCGCAAGGCTGACTCAAAGACTAAATACAGAGCTACTGTGCTTTGCAGTTGGTAATCGAAAACCATGCAGGTGTTGAATCATTGTTTCAGAAAAAAGTCCAGGGACAATAAGCGGAGATAAGAAAGAAACATTTCAAGCAGGTCTGCTTTTTTTCTGTCTTAACCCACTATTACCATCACAAAGCAGGGAAGGGCATAGCTCTCTTATTTTTCCAAATAAAGAAAGATGACATTGTGCTGTTGATGTTTTATATTTTAGTTATAGATTGCAAAGTCTAATGCATAAAGGAAGTCACTGCTGGGTATATGTCTTATATGGACACATATATCTTATGCTTCCATTAAAAATATTGGATGCATTGCTCCAAGCTGTCCCCACCTCTGTAGAGAGCAGCCTCTCTGTTATTTAAAGAAGAAAGACATTTCCACCTCATTAAAATTAAGCTTCACTTATTCCACTTTAGTACTAGTTTTCCAAGCTATGTTTTCTTTATGGTTGGTTAATAGCAGTGGTACAAATAATAATATGTGTAAACTTTTGTAAGCTTTAAGAAACCACTGAGTGATTTTTACACTGAATTCCATTATGATAGTTCTACATGGAATACATGAAATAGTAGCTAGAAATATTTTTACACTCTCCTCTTTCCCATTAAGTGCCCATTCACATGTGGAATGCACCAAGTAAGCCAGAACAGTGTGTATACACCTTCAGGGAACCACATGGGTTGAGATGTCCTTTAAATACCTACTTGAAAGAACTTCCCACTGAGATATGAACTGCAGATTGTCCTATTTCCTCCACAGCTCTAATGTATACATTGTGAGCACAGCTGCTACGTTTATAGTTAAAGCAGTTGAACTAAGAACCCATTACTTCAAACAGATTTAGGTTTCCTGTAAAGCTGATGTATTTATCTGAAGGTGGGTTCTTTATATTTGCCATGGATGTGTTTTATCTTCTATTTTCTTTTAACTATTTTATCCTAGAATTAGCTCCTGTATTTGATTTTTATTTTTATTTTTTGATAGGGTTGGACCTTTCTGATTTAGCCAAGAACATTTTCTTGAGCAGACAAGCCCACCTCCACAATCCAGTGAGATATTTATATTATATAAGTATCTCTAAAATTCCGAGGACATTAACTCTAGCACAATGCAATACTCTCCCTACAGCAATTCTGGAGGCCCGACATTTTAAAAAGTTCCATATGAGCTGAGATTGTGCCTCTGTGGAAAAGGGGGGCATTGAAACTACAGCTCATGTCCTGTTGTATTGCCCCTCTCTCTAATGATTCACAGACTCATTTTATGATTAAATAACCCAGAAATTTCAATCTCTTTTAGGTACTATTATCAGATTGGTTTGATACAGTTTCTCTGAATGTAACTAAATTTTGCTATACTGTTTGTAAAATTAGGGAGACTCAGTCACTTATGATTTCACCGTCAAATGTAATATATTACTATGCTCTGTCCTGTCCTGTCCTGTTTATTTCAGTCCTGTTTTATTTTAATGTTTTAACTTTTGTGCTGGCCTGTGACCATAATAGAGACTGACTGATTGACATGGTTGTAAGATTAATCAGATAAGAAACTATTTAAACTATCTGACTGCTAAACAAATGTATACAGGAAATCCTTCGTTTACTTTGAAGCTGCAGTTTTTTACATGCTTATCATTGCAGATGAACATTGGCATTTGTTTGACTGTGCTTTAAATGGTGCATTACTCCTACTAGTCATATTACTCATGAGACTACTTGTGGAAGCAATACTTTCATTTCATTTCTACATGACCATGCTATGTAGTTCAATATGGGCTACTTTCAAGGCAGATACATTTCTGAATATCACCCTGAAGTTTTGAGAATTTTTAAAGATATTTTCAAGTACTGCTATTGTTGAAATTATTGAAGTAATTGGAAGTATCTCTGAAACAATGACCCAAAGGTTCATAGGTTTTTTTAGTTGATCTCTAAGATTTCAAAGGCTCATTATGCAGCTTCTCTCTGGTAATATCACACTACTAACTAGAGCATACAAAACATTTGCTAGACCTATACTTGAATACAGCTCATCAGCCTGGAACCCATATCTGATATTGTGATATTGATATTAACACAATCGAAAAAGTCCAGAAATATTTCACAAGAAGAGTTCTCCGCTCCTCTACTCATTGCAGAATACCTTATGCCAGAGGTCCCCAACCACCAGGCAGTGGACCAGTACCGGTCTGTGGAACATTTCCTACTGGGCTGCCAGTTTGCTGGGCGCCGCCATCTTGTTTGATGAGAAAGTGTTTCCGGGTGAGCTTTTCCAGTTGGAAAGTGGCGTTTGGGTCCTGAAGGAATCCTCACGCCTTAGTTTCATCAAAGGGGGGGGGGAGCGGTTTAGAACAAAACTAAGGCGCGAGGATTCTTTCAGCACCCAAGGCAAGGCGAGCCAAGCGACCGTCCTGAAGTGAAGCCCATCGACAAAGATACAAAGGAGGAGTTGAAGGTGGCGGGGAGAAGCGGGGGATGGCTGGCTGGCCGGTCGCCCGGCTCGACTCACCTTGCCTTGTCATGCATGCTGATGCCGGTACGGGGCTGTGGATCATTTTGTGATGCTGGTACCAGGCCGTGGCACAAAAAAGGTTGGGGGCCACTGCCTTATGCCACCAGACTTGAAACTCTACACTAGAAAACCTAGAACTATGCCACCTCTAGTCCGATCTAAATGTAGTATATAAAATTGCAATGTCCTACCTGCAAATGAATACTTCAGCTTCAACCATAACAATACAAGAGCAAACAATAGATACAAACTCAAGGTTAACCGCACTAAACTTGATTGCAGAAAATATGACTTCAGCAACAGAGTGGTCAATGTTTGGAATACTCTACCTGACTCTGTGGTTTCTTCCCCAAACCCCAAAAACTTTAACCTTAGATTGTCTACTATTGACCTCATCCCCTTCCTAAGAGGCCTGTAGCATACCAATCGTGCCTATCTTCCCTGTCCTATTGTTTCTTTTTATTTTTCTTATATGTATCTATCTCATGTATTCAAAACTATGTTTATTCTTATACCTGTATCTTGTAAGCGATTGACAAATCAAATAAATACAAATAAATACAAAATACAAAGACCTGCGACCTGAGACCTTCTGCTAGCTAACTCACTCCCACTGGCCCTCCCTTTGTGTGATGTAATCAATTGGGACAATTATTCCAGGTAGTAAAGCTTTCTTTGAACAACCAGGTTCCCAGAGAGCAAATGCAAACAAAGACATCAGCCCACACCTTTCAAGGTTTAATCACAATTCTGTTCCTTTACAGATAAAAGGCTGCTTTCCAAAAATTAGCTCTGATAAGAAAGAGCCTTGCCAAGTTGTTTGTCAAGGCTGCCAAAAACCCAGAGATAAGAACTAATTTACAAGATTGGGGAAGAAGGCGGAGCCTCCTCACTGACAGACTGTAGATCACGACTCTGCAGCTATGGTCCATGCTCTTTCATCGGAGAGCCCCAATTATTATGATTAGGGGCTGAAGCTGCCTGGGGGGGGGGGGTGGCAGAGTAAGGGGAAGCCGCCAACCAGATTGAGGGGAGCCGCATCTCCCCTCCCGGGCTTGCAGCAGTGGTTTAAAATGGCCACCCTGAAGAGGAGGACTCAGCTGGATTAAAATTTGTGCAGGAGGGAAGAAAGAGGTGGATAACATCTGAACCGAGACAACTGGGCAATACAACTAAACAAAAGTACCCTGGGATTAAGGTAACGTGGAATTTTTAAGAAAAGAAAAGTGAGTGGCAAAATTACAAAGGGACAGGGGGAAAAAAGAAAATATTTTTGACAGCTAAGTGAGGCTTTGAACCGGGAAAGGAAGAAGCTGGAACTAAAGATTTAACTAAATTGGACTAAAATATTTTGGGAATAAACAGGCATAAAATAAAGCTGGACTTAAGATTGTCAAAAAATAATAATAATAAAGTTTACAAATTGGAGACTGGACTGTGCTGGAATATTGAGGTTCAAAAAACCCTAAATAAAAAAATAGGGGAAAAAGGTGAAGACTTTGTATAATAGAGAGTGCCACCTTTTGACAAAAACATGAGTTCAAACAATGGATATAGCATTAAAGAAATATTGAAACAAAGTAAGAATCTTAGAAGGTGAAAGCAAAACCAGAATAAAGGAAAAAACAATGAAAGACTGACTGTGGGATTGATTGGTGTTTTTGGTATAGACCCTCGGCTGGAATAACTGAGAACTTTAGAAAATTGAAAGAAGAAAGAAGGAAAGTAAAAGTGGGTTTTTTGTGGACTTTAACGATCATAAAATATAAGAGTGTGTAATGATGATATCTCTTCGGGAATTAAAAATGGAACTTAAAAATATGAGAGAATTACTACAGGAAAGAGACGAATCATTTTGCTCTGTGTTAGAAAAAATGGAAATGGTGATTGAAGAACAAGAAGAAAGAGCTTCAGAGGAGAAGGAGTTGATTCAAGGAGAAGACGTTTTAAATAGACAATTAACACAAAGAACACTACAAAGAAGTGGGGAAAGAAGGAAGGTTAAAAAGTTGAAATTTAAGAAGGCAATCAAAAGGGGGAATACCTGTGAAGTCAGGAAAGGCAGAAAGACCCAGCAGAAAAGGGGCAAGGAAGATATTAAGAAAGAGAGGGATATAAACTGGAATGAGAAAAGATATGGGGGAAAGGAGAAGCAGTAAGAAACAGGTGCGTGAAATAAGAAATACGGAAATAGTAAAATGTTGAAAAGAAATTGTTTTTTCAGAGATAATGGTTGATGAATTAAAAAGGGGATTCTGCAGGGTGACAAGAATATTTCTGCAATTAAAAATATTTAGAAAATAGGGTAATATAGATACTGATAACTCTTATTAAAAATCAAGGGGGGAAAATATACTGCAGAATCCAAATGAAAAGATGTAATGATTATTATTGTAACTTCTTAAAAATAATGTTTTATTGGGAATCAAGATGAGGGAATAAAAGTATATTTTAATCATTGAGGTGTCACACTCAAAACAGTAAAAGGGGGGAAAGCTATACTTGTTCTTTTTTAGTGTTAAATTTTGTATTAATCTAGAATTTATAAAAAGAATGTGTAATGGAAAGGGAATATGACAGACTAAAGAACCAACTAAATTAATAAGTTAATATAGACTATTAAAAGCAAGGAGAGACATTGGTAACTTTTTTATTATTATCATTCTTATCATTCTTATTATTATTAGGCAAGCACATATTGTTTATCTTTATTTTTAAAATAAATATTAAAGGATTATATTTGAAATAATTGAAATGAAACAAAAAGATGTTTCGATTGAGATTAATGAAAGAGGCTAGAATTAATGTGTTTGTTTCTCTCCTTACTGAAAATTTGGAATAGAAAAGGTAATAATAGAATTAAGTATGCATATATGAATGTATAATTGCTGTCATATTTGTATGTAAAGGTGATGACCCGGAAATATGTTGTCCACTAAAAAGAGATTTTTGTTTTTAATGTGAAAAACTGAATAAAATTTGTTAAAAAAAAAGAACTAATTTACAGGATTCTCCAAACACGAACTAAGATGTCCACCAGTTGAGTTTCAGAGGTTCTTTGCTATCTGCAAACAATGCTTTTCCAAACCTGGCTTTTATCCTATTGAGGGAGGGGCCTTTACCTTGCAGCCTTATTCCTGAGTCACCAGTGCTGCTATAATTGTTCTTTCCTCTGAACAATCCTTCATGCACGTGCACTTGGCACAGGCTCCTTGGGAATCTCCTCATCACTGCTGCCAGCCCCCACAATCTCTGAAGGCAGCAATCCACTCCCTGATGGTCCTGGCCCCTCATCTGAATCTTCGCTCTCCTCAGCCATCTGCACCTGCTTCCGGCTAACCACAACAGATCTGAAGTAGTTGATCTTGAATCAGAGGCTTGAATCAGTGGGGATAGAGTCCTCCACTGTGTAAATAATTCAGGTTTAACAAGAAGGGAGATTTAACGGAAGTCAAGTGGGAGCAGTTGCCTGTATACCCTGTCACCAGTCAGATTAGATCTGGTAATGTGGTTTGATTGCTGCAAAATCTTCCATGGGCTGCGCACTACTTTGAAAACATATTCAACTGACCACAGACTGCTTTTGTCAATGCTGAGTCTGACAACAAAGGGCAACCTGCTGCCAATAGACCTGCAATTAACATGAATGCCCTTGAACTTTCTTTCCTTCATTGATCCTCATGGTCCATCAATATAAGCCAGGACACCTACCACTGTCTACAAATTCAACAAAAAAAAAGATGATGTTTACATTGCAGAATGGAAAATCCTCCCTTAATCTCTTTTCCTTTCTCTCATGCACCATTTCTTTATGTTCCTGCTGCTGACTTGTCCTGCCCCTTCACTCAAGTAGGAGGCAATCAACAGTTGAAACACAGCAGGGATTCTGCTCTGCTGAATGGAGCTTTCAGTGATCAGAAGCGCTGAGCTGCCCCAGTCTATTTTCACTTTTTTCCCTCTCTTGAATGTTTGGTGGGGAAATAAGATAGGCCCTGCAAATAAGAGAATGCCCTGAAGCTGTACTCGCTTCAGAGAATGAGGAGCCCAAAAAAAAAAAGAAGAAGAAGAAGAAGAAGAAGAAGAAGAAGAAGAAGAAGAAGAAGAAGAAGAAGAAGGAGGAGGAGGAGGAGGAGGAGGAGGAGGAGGAGGAGGAGGAGGAGGAGGAGGAGGAGGAGGAGGAGGAGGAGGAGGAGGAAGAGGAGGAGGAGGAGGAGGAGGAGAAGTATGAGAACAATGGGACAGGGAACAAAGCCTCTAAAAGAATATGTGCAACCTTGCTTTATCATAGATTATTTGTGTGTTGATTGCATTTACAAGGCACACTAAGTCATAGGCCATGATTTGCCAATCACTGTACTTTGAGATCACACAAGTTAAGCCAAAATCAAATATAATTGCAGAGTAGAACTGAAAGTGCTAATTCTGTATTGAGTGAACTGAAGTCCTTTTCACGAGGACTAAAGATCTGGAAACACTTTGAATAGGACTACCATGAAAACAACAATACCTTTTTGCTACTATCTAATAGTTAAACAGAAGTTTGCAGCCTAAATAATATAGCCCTAACTTTAATCACAATCCATAAAATATTGGATAGTCAGTTTGTCAGGCCAAATTAGATTCATAAGGTTTCTCATAAGTTTTTCATTCCTGCTTTAGGAAACAAGCCTATATCCCATACTGCACAGTTCAGAAAGAGGACTGAGAAAATATCTTATTGACCCCCTCAACTTCTTTCTTAGGACACCACTGTAGGGCATTGTATGCCAAAACAACTAGACACACTGACAGTTTTTTCCTTCATGCCATCATTCTGGTGATCACCTAATTGCCACAGTATTGTCTTATGTCTCAGGATATTTGCATGTAGTCTGGCTGTATTACCATTATCCTTCTCATCTTTTCTACTACTTTCTCCTATTTGTATCTTATTATTATATTTCATTGTTGTTTTGTATGTAAACTGAGAGCTTATGGACCGGAGACAAATTCCTTGTGTATCCAATCACACTTGCCCAATAATTCTATTCTATTCTATTCTATTCTATTCTATTCTATTCTATTCTATTCTATTCTATTCTATTCTACCCCTACCCCTACCCCTACCCCTACCCCTATCCCTATCCCTATCCCTATTTCCATTCCATTCCATTCTTAAATTGAGAGAAAGATAATATCCAGATATTCAATTCATCCATCTTGGATAATGAACTTCAGCTGGTCAGTGACCAACTCTCTCTACTTTTGCTACATGTTTCAAAATGGCATGGACAAAAGAAATTGTTGTGCCAGTTTTTCAGTCTGGAATGTAGGGGCTTCCTTATGAATGAGTCAGTCTTGGAAGCTCTTTCTCATGTAGTTGCCCTACACTAAATAAATACATTCTTAATGTGGTAATTGCTTACTGGCACATGTGTGGTAAAAAGCAGTGGGAGATAAATGAATAGAAAGCACTACTTTCTTTGTTCTGTGGCTTCTTCCTCCTTTCAGAGGTAGCAAAACTTTCTGGGTTTCCTGTGAAAGTTTTGTAGGCTGTTAATTTGCAAATGGGGCTGACAGATAACCATATGCATTTTTATCTAAATGCTGATATAACATCTTGTCACAAACCATTTGTAATGTACTCAAGAGAGCTTATCCCAAGGAGACGTTATGTTCATAAGCATGTACCAGAAAGCTTTATTGAAATTTGAACAAATACCAGCATGTGATCTAAACAAAGCACGAGGTCTGTAAATCAATTCTAAAGTAAATTAGCTTTTATGTATATCTCATTTCATTCTTGATGTCATGACGGACTATTATGATCCACTTTGGGAATTGCATTTGCCTAGAGGAAGAAGTGCATTTGCTTTTATTTTGCAAATAATTAAGAGTATTTGGAAGATTGAGTGTATCTGTAAATGAAAATGTGAAGCCTTAATTACCATTTCTATTATATTTTATTAGATTTCCTTTGCCAGTCAGACTTAAGGAAAGAAACATAATTTGGGGAGACAGATATTCATTCGGCATCAAATTTAATGTTTCATATCATTAGAATTTTTCTGTTCAATTTTATACATTATTTAGAATATTAACAAATTAGAAAACTGTTTGGGAAATATTGCTGTGCTTTGCCAGTTGTAAGTCAATTTTTCCTTTATATTTTGGCATGCTCCTTGTAGGCTATCATCAGCTTTGCAGCCGAGTTGATGTCTAATGTCTCTTTGACTTCAACCTTTTCCTCTAATACAGTGTTTCTCAACCTCTGGGCAAGTTTAAGTTGTGCAGACTTCAACTCCGAGAATTCACTCAGCCAGCAGGCTGTAACCTATCATTTCTAACAGCATTAGACCACAAGACTTCTTACATTTACATTGTCCTTGCTATACTGTTTCTCTGTAGTGGTGGCAGGAGTGCCTTCAGTGCTTCTTCTAGAGAAATCTGATCAGTTCTACTAACAAAAGACACATCAGCAGACAATTTAAGTATAGAATCAACCTCAGCCGTTCATGGATTCATCTTAAAAAGTCTTTCCAGAGAGTCCTCCCCAAACTTGGTCCTCTTTGATATGTAAGACTCAACTTTCAGAATTACCACTTAGTGTTCTGGAAGTCCAAACTTAAATAAATATTCATATAATTAAAAATTAACTCTGGCAGTAGGTGAGATTAAATATAATACTTACCTCGGGGTCTACAATTCTGTACCAATAAAAAATATTAGGGATCTCCAAGGTGGTTACGCCATTCCTTGAGGAGGCACTTTATACAACCATGATAGTGAAACCTACCTAATCTTTGTAGAGATATGATCTGCCACACAGAGGAACTTAGCATCACCTCTAACCTCTTCTTATAATGCACAAATGACTTCTAAAGGCTAATAAACTAATTCATATCTCATGAATTAGAAAACCAAAGAATAAAGCTTTGTAAACAGCAAGATTGTCTAATGTGCCTTAAAAAAAGAGTCATACTGATACAAAAAAATAATACTAATTGTTCCAAATTCATGCATTTTTATGGAATTCTTTGAATGCCAGCTACAGTAGGTAATAATTATAGCTGTGTCCAGCCCAGTCTTTGAAATTGAAGAGTTTCATTTAAGTAGTTACAGATGTATCTCAACATAGAAATCAACAGCTAAGGCAGAAGTGACAATGATTAGTGGATCTACTCTGCTGTGAGAATAAAGGCTATATATTTCTGAGTAGAGCAAATTTTTCATGTGACAAATCCTTACCACGATTAACACAGCATGTATCATATGGACTTTCCACTCATGATGGGTTTGAGTATACACGTAATCCTCAATTTACAACCACAATTGGGATCAGAGTTTCCATAACTAATTGGCTAACACAATTTTACAATTTTTTTTCCTAGTCATTAGGAGAAACACTGTGGGCATTAAATACATACTGCAACCATCATAAAAAAAAATGCTGGTTGCTAAACATGAGAATTTGGATCATGTGAAATACTGTGGTGGTTGTAAATTCAAGGATCAGTAGTAACTTAAGTCAATGTTTTCAGCACCATTTAACTCTACTATTGTTAAACAGATAGTCATAAGTTGAGGACAACCTGTATAGTATTGGAATCATGTAGCCAATTTGATTGATGTGACTGTTTTAGGTATGGTGGCCAGAGATATGCTTTTCTATTTGGTGACTATGAACTTTAAGTCAAACATAGGGAAAATAGTATCGTTCCATATTTGCTGGATGGAAACTAAATGCCTTAAACCTCATTCCATCTTTAAAGTCTATGTGCTGAACACATAGACAGGAGAAACAGATCCAGATTTCTATCCCACCATTCTCTAGCCATTTTACGTCTTCCCCAAAATGATTCAGATTAAACCCTGTTCTACAGACTTAGATTATGTGACAATCAGATATAATCCCTCTTTCTTCTTTGACATATTTGAAACTGGAGATGGAATATATCATCAAATATCTATTCAGATAATTACTGCATAGTTTATGGAGGTCACTCCAAACTTCAGCTATAAAAGGAACGTATCAAGGATTTCTTTTCAAATTAACTTGTTGGAACTGTCCAACGGAATCCATCATATTTTTGAAAACAGAAAAACTAAAGTATACTGCAAGTTGAGCTCAATTAGGCTGATTATATGGACATACTTTAGATGTATACTTTCCTAAGCAAAAGCTTGGAAATAAGATTTTGGCATAAATTAAGGAAGATACAACAAAGGGGGTTGGGTTTTGGATTTAGACAAATCCATCTTCCAAAAACCCACGTATCACCTCCTAGATTGCTTTCTTACAAGAATGATAACATCTAGGAACTCAGTGGTTAGTAGACCATCTGTCAAGGTTTTCAGAAGCTTTATGAATATTGTACAACTAGTTAAGTTAAGAGTAAGTTAAGGGTTGACTCTCCTGGTATGGACATGTCCAGAGAGCAGTATCTTCCATCGTGGCCAAGACCACCTACCAAACTAGAAGTCAATGGCCGGTGACCTCGCAGACATCCAAAACAGAGATGGCAAGATGCCATCAACAAATGCAACAAATACAAGCCGCAAGCCTGGGCCCTGGAGCATGCAAAGTGGTGTTCAATGATCTGAAAAGCTGATCCTGCACCTGTGGGAATATGCTAGGAAGACAAAGAAAAAGAAGAGGTAGAGGAAGAAGAGGGAGAGGAAGAAGAGGGAGAGGAAGAAGAGGGAGAGGAGGAGGAGGGGGAGGAGGAGGGGGGAAGAGGGGAAGAGGGGGAGGGGGAGGAGGGGAAGAAGAAGAAGAAGAAGAAGGAGGAGGAGGAGGAGGAGGAGTTGTTAAGGGTATTAGGAAAAATACATAATAGCAGAATTGCAGACTGAAGATTGAAAGAGCATAAATTCACCATTAAACATTAATCTGCTCAAAATAATGTTTCCTCTCTTTCCATCATTTTTCTCATATTTATCTCAAATATTTTAAATCATTTAATTAGGCTTTTCCTTCTTCTACTGGGCTGCATTAATGTCAAGAAGCTCTTATAATATCATTCCGTGCTTGGTATTGTGCTATCCTTCTTTCAACTTGGAAAGGTTAATGTTGCTCCATCTTTATTCACACATACTTTAATTAACACTAAACCCAAATTCACACAATATTTTTTTCAAATCCCAAAGCTAAGACATGCTTGAATCTTCAACTATATCAACCAGTGTTTGAGTTGATTAACTGATAGGACCAATTTTAATCTCTTGGTCTGATCTTGTTATTGATATTCTTGGGGTATTGGTTCCTAATGCAATGTCTGAAGTGGTCTTTGTTATAGTGGTATGGCTCACAACCAATGGAAGGAATATGTCCAAATGAATAGTAACCAAAATTAGCTATGTTATTTTGCTATGTTACCCCAAATAGAAAATTTCTTCCTGGAAGTGAAGCTTAAGTCTCTTCTGCCGTCTTCTTAGCACTCCAGGTCACTGCCTTCTCTACAATGTTAGGATGGTGTGAGAAGTACATAAAAAAGGAGAGAGAACTCTGGAACTTTATGAACACCTTGTTCTTGTTAAACAAAAAATGTCTAACCCCCCCTTAACACAAAATATGACAGGGAGAAAAGAGAAAAGAAAAGAAAAACAGTGTAGACTCACACACATCAAACAGAAATCATTTTCAAACAACTAATACCCCTCTAAACAATCCCAAATCAATTTAGGAAATGTTGCAACACAATTTAAAAAGTTTTAAAAGTTACTAATTACCTGAGCCCCGGTGCACCAAACTTCGGCCGTTTCCAGCTCCTACTATCACAGACTATCAAGTCAAGGCCTTAAGAGCGATTTCCTTGGGCGGAAGACCCAGCAACTGCCTCCACAAAACCCAGCAGAGAGGTGCCATTGCAGTCCTGAAAAATCATCCGTCCAAAGGAAGAAAAAAATGTCTACCTCCTGGCAGCTCGCCAAAATTGTGAGAAGTACATAAAAACGAATCAACAGACTTTTGATAATCTGATCCATAGGATGCTTTATTAGGGAAAATACTGCAGTATGGACCCCTTATTCCAAAACCATGTTTAGGAGCAAAGGAGACACCCCCATTTAGTGAATACAGTTTATATAGGTTTATCAAATCACATGGTTACATAACACTTCCTGTTGTCCATATATAGAGAAGTTATACAACATTTTCATAAAAAAGTTCCAACCTTCCATGGAGAAATTCCAGAAGATTATAAGAAAACCATTAATATCTCTTAATGTGACATCTAATGTCAGAGCACCCCAGCACATACCTCTAACTTATGCCAAGTACATAGTTTTGCAAACTTGTATTTCTTCTAGCAGAAAACACATTACATAACTGTTCTGAACTTTAAAAGTTCAGACTGTGAACACAAAATGGCTTCAGTTTGGCTCTTTATATTCTCAGGTGTAATAACCAAATTTTCACCTATAACAGATGGCCTTGTTGTTGTACAAAACTCTTCCTTGTGAAAGAATTGTGGACAAATGGACAAATTGTAATATCTGCTGAGGCCATTTTCAGAAAGTATACATTTTAGTGGATATGTGATAATAGAACTTCATGAATCCATATGCTTCTTTCCTGACAACCATAAAATGAGGAGGAGACGGGTCTCTCATTTTTCAGTTGCCTAACAATGAGGGAAGCTTTCTGCTTTTCATCGCTATTTTGATGCAGCCCTTTCTTTTATAGTTTTATAATGCATTCCTGTGGCAGTCCCAAAGGTATATTTTATTGAATAGAATTTTCACAAAGTTTTAACCTTAAATTCATAACTTACATTTGCAAAACAACTTTGGACTGGTAATCCTATTCCATACAAAATGCGGACAAAATAAATCCAGACATAAAAGGCAAAGCTGAGAAAAGAATATACATACTGCAGGAGGCATAACTTAAGAACAAAAATCTACTTGAGACATTTTTGCATGCATAATAAGATTCAGTGCCCCAAATCAGAAAGCTAGCTGTTCAATTGTTATTAAAGCCACTAGACAGGAATTGTGCCTGACTGTATCAAATTTTTAAAAAAAACATGAGGGAAAGATGCATTCCATTGAGTTTAGAAGTCTGTCTTTTCTTTTAGAATCCTGATATAAAATATGGTTTTAAAAAATTGCTCCCAGGGGGAAAAAGTGTTTTGCAATTGTATCAATGCAAGGACATTCTTCAGTAAACCTCAAGCAGCCCAATTTTACCACCATCTTTCCCAATTTTCCATTTTTATACCATCCACAATTACACTATTATTGAGCAATTTTAGGCCTTACAAAGTATTTTTAGGAAAAATCTTAGGGTTTTTTCCCCCTGACCCTTCTCCCCCGCAATCATTTTCAGTTCACTATTAGGGGAAAAGAAAAGTTCAAATTAGCAACCAAATGCTTCACACTTGCCTCTGTGAAGTAGTCTTCTTAACAGAAGTATGGTTGTCATGAAGATGAACATATTATATTTGTGGGAGACATTATCTCCTCTTTGGATTCACAGCTTGAGGTTTGAAGGCTTCAGGCAATGTGGGTACTTAATTCAGTTAAGTATCTTCTGAATATACCAAATTACCTTCACTTAAGGCTTTTTCATTAGCAGAACATGCTGTCTAAATGGCCTTTGAAGTGGCTACTAACTATTAGATGTATGCATTCCACATGCTTCACAAACAATTTAAGAGTTATGTACCGTGGGTGAAAAGGAGAAAAGTTGCTGCTAACTAATCATGAAGAATTTTTCAGTGGGGGATTTGCAACCAATATTATTTGCCTGAACACTTCATATAAATATATAACTTAATAAGCAAATATAGATATTTGATATTATTTTCACCATAGGGAAACTAACCTTATGGATGCATTTACTGTGGGATATATCTATGGATTTACTGAGACCACTATAAGCCACTATAACCAGGATAAGTTCCCCAGCAGTTTACAGTATCATTAAAAGCAGAACATCAAAATTAAACCAATATTCACTAAAAATCAGAGGTGGTATTCAGCAGGTTCTGACCAGTTCTGGAGAACCGGTAGTGGAAATTTTGAGTAGTTTGGAGAAGCGGTAGTGGAAAATTTTGAGTAGTTTGGAATTCCACCTCTGACCGGCCCCACCCCCATCTATTCTCTGCCTCCCGAGTCCCAGCTGATAAGCTGGGTTTTCTTTTGTTGCCCTGCATAGGAGAACAGAGCTGGAAAGCAGGTTAGTGGGGTGGGGAGGGAATGGGGATTTTACAGTATCCTTCCTCTGGAGTGGGAAGCCAAGCCATGCCACGCCCACCAAGCCATGCCCACAGAACCAGTAGTAAAAAAAATTGAATCCCACCACTGCTAAAAATGTAACACTATTTAATCCCACTGCTTACCCCAACTCCAAATAGCCATAATTAAGAGCTTCAAAAGCTCTACTAAAGAGCTCCATCTCTTCAACCTTTCTAAAGATTCAAGAATATTTTCATTTAGGAATATTAACATACCTGCAGCATTTCTCAAGTGTTCAGAAGGAATTCACAATCACTTTTCAAAATGTTTATTATGTCCTTTCAAAATATAGCTGTAATGCTATGAAAATCCAAGTTTAGTTTTCAATCAAAACTTAGGCCAAGGTTTTATATATTTTTATATGGTTGTATGCTGTACCATTAAGCACAAAAATTGTCCCGTAAAGTTGAAACTCTGAAAACAGCCATGCTAAGGGCTTCCAAACTGTCACTCTTTGCCATAATGTTTCAATGAGTCTACAGTACCTTGCAAAATTGTTTTAAGGTAAATAAGAACAGAATAGGAGATAGATTTCCCTTGTGTAAGATATGTGTCCTGTGTTTTCAGCAAATATAACAGCAAGGCGGCCCAGAAATTCAGCGAGATATTCAGAATATGGTAACACATTAACTTCTGCTTCCATTTCATGACAGTTTCCATGAGAGCTTGGTAATTCTTTAATTCCCACAGAAGATGACAAGCCCACAGGCTTGTTAACATGTTATATTTGATGGTGACAAGAAGTCCCATTTCCTTCAAAGTTAGAGCTGACCCCAGGCTCTGGCAGACAGTGGCTCCACCTTACATTGCTACAATGGGATCTTGAGACTGTGGTTTTTCTTTGCTTAAGGTTTGTGGGTGCTGGAAAAACAAAATATTCCAGATGAAATAAATGTTTAAGTTGAGAGTTAATAACCCCATTAATGTCTGTGTTACAACATGTGCCAGATGTTACCATACTTTTACAATGCTTGCAACATAATAAACAGGGTAGGATATATTCAAGCTCATGCCAAAGGTTGAAAGAATTGATGAATAAGATACAGAAGGAAGGAAGGAAGGAAGGGACCTTGTTTTGCTTCTTTTGATCTGATTATTTTGTAACTTCTGCTTTTTTATCATATGAATGATTTCCATTGTTGCGTAATCATTTAAACCAAGATTTTGCTAATATAGCCACAGTTGCGGCTATATTAAAATACTAAATGAATAAGTACCAGACCCTGGGACCCTAAATAACTGTAGTACACAACTTTCAGAAATAAGTATGCTTTGTCAGTTTATTTGGCATATTTATCCTTATAGTCATTGTGTGAATGAATATATTACTGCTATGGTACCCTTAATGTAAAATAATCTATCAAGGATAGACTGCCTCTCACTGTATTGTATTTGCATGATCAAATAACAAATACAGCATATGTTTGTTCAATCATGGCCAGGGAAAGCACATAAGAAAAATGAAATAGATGTTAGAGCCAGTAGGTGGAAGTTAATAAAATAAGTAGATGCTGAACAAAAATCTTTACTGTAGAATTAATCTGGCTAGCTAATAAATTAATAAATCAGACTAGTAAAATGAATTTATGTTGGTATTTTCTATTGTATCAATTGAAAAAATGAGTTTGAAAAGCTTGTCTAGGATAATCAAGCAATTTCCTTCTACAGAAAATGGAGAAATGATGAAGTTGCCTACTATTAATGTTGTATTAGAAGACAAGTTAGATGCATTTTACCTTCAAATATAATAATTAAATATCTATTATGAACAACAGTAATATCATCCACTCTGTTAAGCTTCTCTTACCAAGCTGAACTAGAAATATTCAAATATACAAAACTACTGATTGGTACAGGGGTCTGCAATCTTAAACACTCAAAGAGCCATTTGGATCTGTTTCCCATAGAAAAGAAAATGCTGGGAGCCAATAATTCAAAAACTAGTGTGACTGGGTGGGCAGGGCCAACTCGACATCACTCACTCCCATCCAGTCACCTCCTGCTCTGAAATATGGAGTGAGTCTCCACACACACACACACACCTTACCTTCTCAGGCCAGGCGAGGAGTGATGGGAAGGGACAGGGCAGTGCCAGCCGGTGATGGGATCAGCCATCAAGGAGTCACAGCAGAGGACTGAAAGAGCTGCATGTGGCTCCAGAGCTGCAGGTTGCAGACGCCTGGATTAGTAGACAGTCAGTGTTAAAGCCATTATGCAATAATTCAAGTAATTACCCTGTATTAAATGTGTGAACCCTATTTACAGCAAAATCAGTTCAACACTGCTCATTGGATTGGTAGACTAGTAGCCACTCTCTTCGTGTGCGAGCAATCTCTTGTTTTGATACCCGCAGGTTCATCACTTGCGCAGCCACTTGGGTTTGATGGTGATCAATTGGTACTTTATACTAGAGCACAATATTGGTAAACTGTCTAGTAGGCAGTAACATGGCTAGGGGGTCCAACGTATTACAGTCAGTTTGCTTCTGTTGGCTTCATAGAGTCATTTGGTAATTCTGAAAATTGCTGGCTTGAAAATAGCAAGTGTTTTATACTTCCCAGAAGTGGATACTTTAAAAGGATTTTAGCACTTTAGAAAGTTAGCAAATATCTATGACCGTTGAGAGGAAATGATATTCCCTCCCCCCTTTGCTCTTCAAGTGCATTTTGTAGCTTTTGCATAAAAGACAACATTGATCAAGCTGTGTACTTCTGAATATAATGGAATGGCTTCGTTTGATATTGGTTTGTGTTTTTTCTTATTTAAGGCTGAATTTTTGAGTTAATCTAGTCTGCATTGCATCTCTATATTAGGTGGATCCAAACCAATCTCTTTTCTGTGGTCCCACTTCTCTATTTTCAAGCAAACCACCAGGAAAACAAAGGAGGATTCTCATCAAAAACTTAAACTATTCTCATGAAAGAATGTAGACATGTGGAATTAACTAATGGATTTCACTCTTTTGATTGAAAGAGTGCATAAAGATTTTGCACTTTGTAGGCTACTAATTATCTTTATCTTTTTTTAAAGTTCTCTAGAATGAACATTTTGCAGTTCAGGCAAATACTAGGTTACCTGTACTCCAAGATTTTCTCTGGAAGCTTATTGCAATCATGGTTAATATAGGACCAAACATTTATTCCATATATGAAGTAAGAAGAGCAGAGTCAAAACAGGTGAAATATTAGGCAAAGAGTCCAGAGTTCTTTTTAGAATTTGGACTGATAAGATAAGGAGTTAACTTGTCTTCTGAAG
This sequence comes from Pseudonaja textilis, assembly GCF_049901715.1. Taxonomy (NCBI): domain Eukaryota; kingdom Metazoa; phylum Chordata; class Lepidosauria; order Squamata; family Elapidae; genus Pseudonaja; species Pseudonaja textilis. The sequence continues at coordinate 21,142,491 of NC_141993.1, forward strand.
TTCTCTTTTTTCTCTCCTTTGTTTTGCTTCTGCTTAAAAAAGCAATAATAACCCACCCAAATATATTTACAGCGATCATCCAAGTTTCCATTTTCAAAACTTTAGCTTGTTTCACTTAGTGAGGTTAACGAGAATTTATTTCTCCTCCTCTTCCTCTTCTCTGAGAAATTGCACCTCTGAAAGAAGAAAAATAATCTACTTCAATTGTCCAATTTTGATAATGTGTTTAAACGATCAGTTAAAAATACAATTTCTTTCCATAATCCTATAAATACCTGTTATGCTTATGTATTAACAATTTATCTTTCTTCGTCTTATTTTAAACATCCTTTGTAATATTCAGCTTTTTTGTTGATAGGCTAATTGTATACATGCAAGTGAATGAAAGAAAGTGAGTATCCAGGATCAATGATTATAAACAACAGTCCAGAAATAGGAAGATCAGAGTTTGCATGATCAAGAGAAAGAAAGAAAAATTGAATTAGTAATGAAACAGCATTTTCAGTTCCAACTTCCACCTAGGGTCTTTTTCTAAAAAAATCAAATCAGTAAATGTTCTTCTAGAAACTTAATGCAAGTTGTACCCCATTTTGTTACCACCACCTCTACTATATAGCATTATTGAAAAAACACCTGGGAAAGCTATATTAGATGTTGGGACCATTTCATGACTTTTAAATGAGATTTTGTTACAGTTAAAAGGAATGTGGAGTTTTTATACATGTTAATTAATGTTAATATTTTAGAGCTCTGTGTGGATCTCTTGCTGGTAACTGGATTAAAGAAGATGTTACTTATTTAATTTGCTTATTATTAAGAAATAGGTTTGAGATGAAGAGTTTTCTATTTATATTGGTTAAGAAGAGGTGAAGAGATTAGGGTATTGATTATACTGTATTTGACCACAAGAGGATTGGGAATCATTTTCTTGGGAGACAGGTTTTTTTTTCTTTATACATTTATCTTCCTTGCGATTATTTTTTTCCTTTCTTAGTCTCTATTGCCTTTTATTGTTGTATTCAAACTTTTAATCGGATTATTTGTAAAAGAAAGACATTTGAGGTGTCTGCTTTTACCAACTTAGAGTATAGATATTGCCATTATCTTCTCTTGCTAGGACAGGTTGAGTAAGTAGTACTTCAAGATAGGGTGAAGAGAAGTAGGGGAGATCTACAAATCCTTAATTTATAGCTGTTTTTAATCATGATCAGGCATGTGGTGTGATAAAACAATTAAACAGGATCACTAGAAGTCAAGCTCAACTTTCAGGAGACTTTAATTTTCAAATGTAGTGAAATGGGGAGGGAAGTTGGAGGTTGTCAATTATTAGATATTACTTTTATTAGAATTGTTATGACCCCAAATAAATGAACTCTTCTAAAACAGTCTTAGAAAAATAAATTCACTTTAATTAAACACTAGAAATCATGCTGACCTTAAGAAAGCTCAGAATAAAAACAAAACAAAACTACACAACAGTTTTATTTTGGTGGACAGATAAAAAAAATACTATTAGCTAAGGGGTTTATTAAAAGTTAACTTGAAAAACAGGGGGAAAAAGGAGTTGAGACTGACTTTGTTTCAGCTATGTGGGAGTGAGTCTACAGCTATATATGGCATCATAAATGCTAATAGCCATAAAAATCATTCAGGCCTATTAAATTCTAGCAGCAGAAATCCATATTCCTTTTTTCTTATGCCAGGTAATAAGATTCCTTCTCAATGAATGATAGAATTAAATTGCTCCAAGCAGTCTTTATATGCACAATACTGTTATCCTGCACATTCTTGATAATCAGAACTAAACTAAATAATTATGCAAAGTGATGTCAGCATCTTTGCAAAGATGGCATAAAATCTTTTTTTTTTCTGTATACAGCATAATTACTGAATAACTTAAAATAATATTTTCCATTTTACACAAAACGTTCCTACAGGCATGTTATTCTTCAAAAATGCAAAAAAAAGCACATTCTAATGCACCAATCAATTTATTTGAGTAGTCACAGGTCTTTACAAAACTCTTCACCAGACTCCATTATTAAAACCAGAAAAAAAAAGTGGGGGGGGACTTTGACATCATTTGGTATGACTATTAATTCAGAGTTGCCTAAGAATTTGCCTACTCACAAAATCTTAAGTCAGTTTTTTTTCCAGACTGGTCTCTCACAAAAGACTACTTAAACTCTTATCCCAAACAAAAGGGGCTGAGGTTATAGTATCAGATGTTAACATTTAACAAAACATTTCCTTCCAATTTTACTACTCTTAGTTCATCACGAGAATATTGACCGCTTAAACAGGGGTATCAAACTCATGTCATCATGGCAGCATCACATGACATATCAGGACTTTTTTCCCCTTCGCTAAACCGGGTGTGGGCGTGGCCAGCACGTGACAGATCCGGCCCGTGGGCCGTGAGTTTGACAGCCCTGACTTAAAATCTTATTTACCCTTTTTGAAAGCAGCTCTTGTGGTATCTATACATGTGAAATGTTTCCTTGCACCATACAGTGCCCTCTGCCCAATTAAAACACTATGCATCTGCTAAAAATTCAGCAATGAATTCTGTTTTGCATCACTGTACTTTTTAAAACCAATATAACATAGATGGTTGTACAGTCTTTGATTGAAGATGCTCAGAAAGAGAGAAGCCATTTAGAATATATGGACATAATATCTTTGGACCACAGAAGGAACTTCATATTCTAGAAGGCTAAGGGTTTGTACTCTGAACACCTTCTCATGCACCGTCTATGCATTAACAGTTCTTCTGTGACTAGCTGTTCATGGCATTAATGTAGACTATCTGGTGCTCCAACACTGGAGGTTTTTAAGAAGAGATTGGACAACCATTTGTCTGAAATGGTATAGGGTTTTTTGCCTGAGCAGGGGATTGGACTAGGAGACCTCCAAAGTCCTCTAATATTCTGTTAGTTTCAGAAGGACCTTACAATGACAGTATTGAGTCTTCAGAAGAAGACAGCAATACAAATATTTCAAGAAACAGTTTTTATGATGTACCCATTCATATGCTTTGCACTCTTATTGGGGCGACCTTTTGCAGATGAAGCAAGATCTTCATATTGGAAGGCAATTTTTCAGTAGCTAGTCCTATGGAAAAAAAAAACATGTTCTTTGTGATGGATATTCATGTCCCTCTCTTCTTTTTTCAGTCTTTGCTTCTCCAGGCTATTCATAGTCTACTTGCTTACCATAGTCCACTTACTATATGTTTTAGATAGGTCTTAGACTAGGTTTTTAATTATTATTTTAATTATTTTAATTTTTAAATACTCTGTAGTGTGATTGTGATGTTGTGTTTGGGACACTATGCTGGAGTAGCTTTCAAATTTCATTGTATTTGTAGAATGCAATGACAATAAAGGTATTATTCTATTCTATTCTATTCTATTCTATTCTATTCTATTCTATTCTATTCTATTCTATTCTATTCTATTCTTATTCTATTCTAGTCTATTCCACTCTATTCTAGTCAAGATTTGTTTTATTTTTTAATACTACTAATAGTCCCACTTCCCCCAGCCTTTCCTAACCACGTTGCCGTTCAGTAATGTGGACTTCAATTCCTAGAATTCTTGACAATGACATCCAGTTTGGGAGGATCCCTGGGTTGAAGGTGACAATTTTATGAACCTACTCTAATTGTCTAGGAGTGACCGAAGTTCAAATGTTCATTAAAAATGTTGATAAAAATATTGATTCAGATCCAGTTGTGTAGGGCAGAAAAATATCTGCTGGAAATTCATCTGAGATGTCAAGCGGTGTGGGTTTTGAGCAGTGAAGGGAGGGAAGCTAAGCTCCTCTCCATTCCATCAAACCAACTGGCACCTTTTCCAATTTTTTAGGAGATTTTCTCCTGTATGGCACTTGCAGCTGGAACTAAACAGGTATGGCACTTGCAGCTGGAACTAAACTTGCAGCTGGAATTAAACAGATGCAGCATCTGTTTAAATGCATGATCCTGTTAGAAGGCAAAGCTGGGTGGAATAAAAATGCTGAAGTCCCAACAGATCAAGTCTTTACTGAAATTAACTAGCTTTTAGCAAATGGGTCTGTTAGTTGTGCAAGACAGCAAACAGCACTATGTAAAAAACAGTGCAGAGCATGTTGCTAGCATTATCAAGAGATAGCCCAGGCACCCGCCCAAAAAATAGATGACAGAACCTTTACAAGTTTTCTCTTGGATGATCTCTCATGTAACAATGCTGAAATGTCATAAGACCAGGGAAAAGCATCCTTTCTTATCCTTTCATGCAAGAAATCCCTGTATAATGTATCAATTTAATGTTATCAAGGACTGAAAAACATTGCTAACCTAGAGTACAGGGCTACGTATATAAAACCTATTTTTGATATTTTATCCCTAAAAGTTCAGAATTAGGCTGATTGTACATATTTCACAAACTACATTTGGGCTGATGTCGGTCATTCTTCTTTATCAAACTGATTGTCAAATAACTGTCTTGATTGTTGCAATCACTAGTGCATAAAAAAGGAACAGTTTTTGAGCATGAATTCCAGAATATTTTAAAGCTTCATTACTTCCACAAGGTCTCACAACAACAAGGAATGTGGACAGATGTTTTTTTTAAGTGATTTATCTGGTACTACTCTGATAAATCACATTACAATTAGCTTGTAACTATATTGTATCCTGAAGGCATGTCAGCACATTGTGTGTTCTTTCCAGTTGATGTGATGTGGACAAGATTATGTTGGTTTGCCAAGGATTAGAGCAGGGGTCTCCAACCTTGGCAACTTTAAGACTTGTAGACTTCAATTCTCAGAATTACTCAGCCAGCATAGAGAGCATGGGAGTTGAAGTCCACAAGTCTTAAAGTTACCAAAGTGGTCGAGCCCTGGATTAAAGAACCTAAACTGATGGTTTGAATATGCTTAGGATAAACCTTGGCTTTGGTTGTATGTGAGGTATTTTGATTTTAAAAATGTGCTAAAGTGTCCAGTGCTACCATTACTTTTCATGGGAAATAGGGCATGTGTACTAACACAACCAGGACTACTCCAGATCTTCATTACATCAATAAAAAGTATTGTGTAAAACCCTCAACTGTTTAAACTCATTACTGAATGAAAAAAAAAATTGAATGAAGTGAAATAATAGATCTGAATGAGGATAGGCTAATCCTGGGAAATTAAATTGAGGAATATATGTAGGGAAATATAGGTGAAAGTTTTGTTCTAAATGAAGGGTTTAAAATATATCTCACAAACTATGAATTAGTTATATTGGTCATTATGGCATAAGGCAGTATGAATCTATAGGCTGATTTTAGTTGCATAAAGAATGCTTGAGGCAGAATTAGAGTTGTAATACTTGAATGGTTGCACAGTGTTATATTTTATTGACTGATTCATAGTGAATGTTAAACTGTACGATGCAACTTGAAGTATGGATCTGAAAATTAATGTATCAAAAACCAAAATAATGGTGTCAGGTAGAGAAAATAAAGTGAATTACTACAAGTTATATATAAACAATGAAAAAGCAGAGCAAGTGGTTGAATCTGCATACCAAAATCAAATGTCTACTAAAGGCAGAGAAATGGATGCAAAATTTTAAGATCTGCAAATGCTAGGGAAAAGATAATTTGTTGTATATATTACGGAGCAAAAGAAGCAGAAATTGCTATGTGTAAATGTATGTTTCTATCTACCCTGTTATATGGAAATGGGACTTGAGTATGACAGAGAAACTTAAAACTAAGTTTGAATATAATGAAAATAGGGTACTTAAGGACTAGGTATGGCAAAACAAGAAGAAAGAGTGAATAATGAATGAATGCTGAATGAATGTACAAAAGTAAGATACCAGTACAAAAGAAATATATTGAGGTGATACACACACATACACACAAGTATACACATGCAAAGAGAGAAAGAAAAAGACAAACACAGTGTGAGTATTCGAGGGTTGAATGCATTGACTAAGAAGAGAAGACCAAGAAAGTTGTGATTTGAAGGAAATACAATTTGTAATGCTAGAAAGGTTTGGGTATAGTTTGATATAAATCAGAAAATAAAATACAAGCTGAATAGTCAAGGCCTTGTTGATGATCCAAACTCTGCCAAGGACCTTGGAGTACTCATCTCTAATGATCTAAATCAGTGGTAGTCAACCTGGTCCCTACCGCCCACTAGTGGGCGTTCCAGCTTTCATGGTGGGTGGTAGGTGTTTGTCTCTACTTTATAAATCACCATTATTGTGGAACCGGTGGGTGGTTAGAGAAAATTTTACTACTAACAGAGATACAAAAGTGGGTGGTAGGTACAAAAAGGTTGACTACCCCTGATCTAAATGCTAGACCCCAGTATAACTACATAGCCAAAAAGGCATTAAGAGTTGTTAACCTAATCCTGCGTGTTTTTTCTCTGGTAATATCACACTACTAACTAGAGCATACAAAACATTTGCTAGACCAATACTTGAATAGAGCTCATCAATCTGGAACCCACATTATGTATCTGATATTAACACAGTTGAGAAAGTCCAGAAATATTTCACAAGAGGAATTCTCCGATCCTCTACTCATTGCAGAATACCTTATGCCACCAGACTTGAAATTTTAGACCTAGACAACCTAGAACTATGCCGCCTTCAGTCTGATCTAAGTATAGTACCTAAAATTATATATTGCAATGTCCTACCTGTCAATGAATACTTCAGCTTCAACCATAACAATACAAGAGCACACAATCAATACAAACTCAAGGTAAGCCACACCAAACTTGATTGCAGGAAATACGACTTCAGCAACAGACTGGTCAATTTCTGGAATACTCTACCTGGCTCTGTGGTTTCTTCCCCAAACCCCAAAAACTTTAACCCTAGGTCTAGAGTTACCCTTTTCCTCACCCCTTTCCTGAGAGGTCTATAGGGGGCATGAATTAGCACACCAACGTGCCTATCATCCCTGTCCTATTGTTTCTTTTTTATTTTTCTTATATGTATCCATTTCATGTATTCATAACTATGTTTATACTTATACCTGTGATCTTATAATCGCTTGACAAAATAAAATAAATAAATAAATGGATGTGTTCCATTTCTTTTTCTTATCTGATCCCTTTGAGAAGTCACCCACATTTAGGAGGACACCAGAACCCAGATAAGCCTCGACAAACAGAGATAATGCATGCTTTGCTTCCAGCAACTTTACTGTGCGTAGTTTTCCTTTTTAACCCCTTTTCCCAGCTGCAGCTAATGAAGGGGATCAGGGCCCTTTCCTCCCTTGTAAACCATGTAACTCACATTGCTTCCTTCTCCGTTCCTCCCTGCATGCCCTTGAATGAAGAATGGGTGGCTCTGGGTCTTCCTTTGAATGCCCAGCTGAACTGTGCCATTCCCCAGTTTCTTTCATAGCCGCTGGAGCCACACTCCCATTCCCTGTCAGCTGCTCAACCTCCCCCTCAGAATCAGATTCCAACAGGGGCATGACACAATGCCCTGTGACACCACCTCAGAGAGTTTGACTTTCTTATTCCAAAGGAAGTGGACACAATGAAAGGAATTGGACTTCTCTCTTACTAGGTTTATATAAATGGCCAGGGAAGGAACAGGGATCTGCCCATAGTGGATATCTCAGTGTGAGAGGAGGGCATACCAGAGAGTTCCCTAATGGTCCTTCTTCTCAAGGAAGTGATGTTGGATAAAGTGGGATACACAGTTGTAACCTCCACTTTTGAGGAAAAGGTATTGACGAAATGGTGGGGGTAGAAATTAAGGGTTCTGGAAAAATGGATTATCTTGACACTTGTCATTCAGGATGTAGATACTGGTATGGGACAGAAAACATAATGATTCTTTCCAACTGTGAAAGGAAGTTGACAGCACTGGTTCACTCAAGGAAGAAATGTACAACTTGGTATGATCAGTATGTTCATGATATCAAACATCATGACAGTGGAAGATATTCAGAAAATATAGAATTCAAAAAGAAGGACATAATACGGTAAGTAGGAATTAAGATGGCTATGGCTCTGTTTAGCACTACAACAATTGTTGCCTGTGAATGGATTATGGTTTAATTTATGTTATATCTATATTTGCTACGTATTACAGTTTTGTTTTATTTATAAGCCTCTTGAATTCACTTAACTGAAGCAGCATAAAAGTACTTATAATACTAAACAAAGTAATAAATATTGTAGAACAAACAAATATAAATATTTTTGATGTTTTATTTCTGGGCATGTTGCATACCTCAAATGAAACAAAGGGATTGATATTTTTATGTTTATGTATGTATAAATATATTCATCATGGGACAATATTTATGTTTGTGAAGGTGCTGCGAGGTCTTATATTTGTCAAAGAGATGTTTGGAAGAGCTATGCAGTCTAAACATCCATACTAATAAATTCCCACTGTAATATTCTAATTATTTTATCCTAATTATTTATTTTATCCCCACTTCATTTGTAACTAACATAATAATTACTTATCTAAAAGGTTATTTATTTATTCCATTTTTATAGACATCCGTTTCGATCAATGAGTCTGGGTAGGTTACAGTTCAAAAAAAGATATACTGCACTGCAATTAAAACAATAAGATAGGGCCCTTAACACATTCAGCACCCCAGACTCAGGAATACAACCAGACGGGATAATGTTTCACAAAGCAAGTCTACTGCAGAAAAGGCCCATCTTCTAGTCCCCATCAGCTTTATACTCTTTGGCTGATGGGATCTGCCTTCCCTTCTCACCCCTATGAGCAGGTGTGGGCTGCTGGGGGTTTGCAGGGGTTCGGGAGAGCCCCTAGCTAAGATTCTGTTTGGAGAACCCCCAAATCCCACTCCTGGCTGGCTCTGCCCACCCCATCTCTCCCTTCCTAATTAGGCCATGCCCACCATGGCCATGGCCACCCCTTGCAGAGCACCCTTTGCTAAATTTTTTGAAGCCCACCCCTGCCTATGAGTGGTATGTGTTTCCCTCAATCTTGGGTCCTTTACTAGAAGTCTGGGAGTTTGGGAGTTGAAAGTTCTGTGCAGAATCTTGGCAGTTCCTAGCACAGCATTCCTCTGCACAGAGAGTTCTGATGTCCCTGGTATTTTTGGAGGTATTCTTGCAGCTTAGGAGCACAGGCCTGAGTGCTCCTATGACCAATTCAGACCACTTTGCCTTTTATTTTTCATATCCTCTGTAGTCCCTCCTTCAGGCCCTGGTTCTTTTCCCACTTCTTCCTGATGTTGCTGTCACAGCCATTGCTACACATATCCCTGCTGCTGTCTTCTGGTACTTGTCTACTACCATGATGTTTGACTGATTCCCAACAAAAGATCATAAAGTATGGGAATGGAAACTTCAGCTTCTTCTTCAGTCCATTTTTTTAAAAAAAGTCTTAAATTGTTTCATAGATGTAGGCATCGGATTCTACCAGTTTGCACCTATTCGCTATAACTGGTTGTTAACATTCTAAACAGTTCAGAGAACTGGTTGCTAGAAGAAATTACTGGCCTAATCCTGTAAGGAAGGCAGGAAGGAAACATTCTGGTGTTGCTTACAGAAACTGCCTTTCCATTAACCCTTATTACATTTTTGGCAGGACTAGACTTCCTGTCTCAGGAACATCTCTGGAGTGTTTTTCCCCTCCTTTGCTGGTACTTTGTTTGTGGGGAGTGACCACTTAAAGTTACAATGGCACAGAAAAAAGTGGCTTATGACCATTTTTCACACTTATGACAGTTGCAGCATCCCCACAGTCATGAGAGGAGATGCATGCCTCGGTGTGAGTGATATTGAGTTGGCCACACCCGGCCAATAATATGACCACCAAGCCATGTCCACCCAGTCACATGACCACCTAAGCCACACCCATGACCTAAGCCATGCCCACAGAACCAGTAGTTAAAATTTTTGAATCCCACCCCTGCATAGACGGTCTATGATTCTTCATAAATTAGCATGTAGGGATGAGGAAAACTCCTCTTTGGGTTAAAATGGTTGAGATGAAATGAGCAACTGCTCTATATTAAAAGCAAGTGCTATTTATAGTGAAATTGTCATTGCTGTACCTTTCTGCCATCTGAACTATGCAATTGATTAGACAGCTTGTTTTATGCTCATGTAAGAACTAATTCTCACAAAACAAGGTTTCAATCCATGTCATGTTCAACTCCGTATGACGTCTTTTGTACACAGTGGCTGGGCTAATGGACATATATCAATCATCCTGTTTCATTTCTGTTGTGTAATCTGTAATCTTATTTATTTTCAAGAATGATCATTCTGGCTGTGTTTCACTGGCATATGAATGCAAGAGATGGTATTAAAGAAGTCTACTTTTCTTATGCCATATCTCCTGCTGTGCTCTTCATTTCTGCCAGACACTCTTTTTCTCTTGGTACTTTCTAGAAATAACATAAATGTAGAAGATTTATCTTCATGACAGCTGTTATCAAGGAAGATCCATTTGGGATTTTCTAGTCAAATATGATATGTTATTATTGGCAGTATCTGACACTTAACGCCCTAATCAAGACTGAAGTTCAGCAGAGCTGAATCTAGCTTGAAAGGTTTTCTGAACAATGAGGTTCATATAACTGGAATGAGATGGAGGTATTTAATATTTCTGAAATACTCAAGTGAAAAATATGATGGAATCATCATCATTATCAAAAATAGCAAATGATACTTTCCTGGAATTTTAGCTGGCATTTGTGAATTTTAAAAGTAGAGTTCGGAAGGGAACTGGAAAGGGGCCCATTTTCAGAGCACTGAAGCAGAACCTCTAGAGTATGCTTTGAAAATTATTAGCCACTGTTATTTTCTCTTTATTGATTTGGCTTGAATAGATCCTTTTATTTGCCACTTTCAATTACTTCTTCCTCTGCATTTTTCTCTGAAATGAATTTTAAGTATTTTGGTCCTTGTATTGTTTTCTTACCCTGAAAAATAATACTGCCAGCTATCTCAATGCAATCTGTTGCAGCTGCATTGTGATGTGCCTTTCTTCTAATGTGGATGTCTAAGGGAGTAGCAAGTAATGCTGTGTGCTTTACCTATCTGCATCATTTGCCCAATGACAATGCAACCCACATATCACTCTGAGATCATCATGGCTTTGCTATTAAATCAATCAGTCAGTTAGTCAATCTCATTTCCCATAATGTTTTAGTATCTGCATACAACATGATCTGGGTGGGGTAAAGGAAATAGAGCTGTATTACACCTTCTTACAGGTAGTCCTCAGCTTACAACTGGTCGTCTAGCAACATTCAAAGTCATGACAGACCTCACCCCCACCCCCACCAAGGTCCTGGCAACCTGATTCCAACAGTCACATCAACCACGCATGGACACACACTACAGTCACGGGATCACATTTTGGGTGCTTGATAACCTGTTCACCTTTATGGTGAAAATTCTGGGTTCAGTTTTAATTGTAAGTCAAGGACTAATCGTAGAATAAGTGTTATGCTCTCATCAAATTCTCCAATTTACTTAAATTTTAAAACATCTGACAGTACAATTGATTATATATATATATATATTATTCAGCTTTGTTCGGGTATTTTCCCACATTCTTCATTTTAAAATATAATTCATTTTTCACGCAATACACACAAACACATTCTCTCACACATACATATACATATATCTATACAAGTGTTAACTATGAATGTGGTGTAATAATATATAGCTGTTTAGCCACATATTCAACATCCTTGGTTCAGGAATTTAAAAACAAATAGAAAACTCGACTAAGCTTCAAGGTTGTACCAATTTCTATGTATCTGTACCTATTTCTCTGATATGATCATTCATTTCAGAGCTTAGTACTTACTTATTATATAAATAAGGTTTTTTTTCCCTTCAGTTGTGAACTGGTATTTAGATCATGAATTTTAAAAGTAACAAGGCAATAGCAGAAATGAGATGCAACTTATATAGGACTTATATAGGACTTGAATGAAAAGAAAGCCCATGAACAATACATTATTGAAACCATTATTCAGTTTTGCATTGGACTCAGTTGAATTATTATTTTTTATCCTCAAGGAAAACAATAGTCAATTCCAAAGTTAGGTTTAATAGTAAGAATGGAGCCCTTATAACAGTTTGATTTGCCTCCTCTCTAGCTAGTTTTTAAAAGAATGGTAAAACTTTCCTTCATAGTTCTTTAATAGTGTTGAATCTGTCATCCATAATTACTAGCGACAGAGTTGTGTATTTAAGCACAACTCTCTTATATCCAATGCACTAGGGAGAAATTCAACCTTTCTCAGATCAGCATAGTATATATTTGACAATATAACAGTTGGGAGAGAGAGTGAATGATGCTTTTTTATTATAACATCTGCCCTGGTTTGTGTCATTATCAGTAATCTGCAGTCTAATTCTATTAAGTTAGAAAGTATATGAATTACTCCTACCTTGAGCAGCTTGTATCCTTAGACCAAATAGATGGAATGTCACCTCTCTTTCTAAGTCAGGTTTCTCTTAGAGTCAGCGTTCCAAGTAATGCACCCATAGAAAGCAGAACTCTGAGGCAGTTAGATTCCTCAAAGAACACATTGATTGGATACATCATATTGGCACAACTGGTGAAAACCGACTCTGAAAGTTCCTGTGGTTTTCATCTGATTAAGAGGGAAAATTTTCCCCCTTTCCCCAAGTCATCAGTCACATGGTCCAATCGAGGTCCTGGCCAGTTGCTTGGTTACTTTGAGCCTTTTCTCCCAGCTACATGTTGGAATGACTTTGGTTACTATAGGAAAACCATTTGTTTTGACTGCAAAACCCCAGTTAACTATTTTCCTCCTCCTCCCATCTAATGGCAACCCTGAAGCCTCAAAGAGGGCCCACCCACTTAAGATACTTCCTCTTTTTGAACAGACTATCCATGTCAGTAAGTTTCAGGATATTTTAACATTCTGTATTGGACAATGGAACTGAATACTTTCTTTGTGGAGATATGATCTCAACATGTACTGCTCAAAACATGTACTGCTTGTTTGTCTTATTGTTAGCTGCCAGTAGCTAGTCATCAATACAGATCACTGTTTGGTGGTTAAGTTTTTAGCCTCCAGCTCCATATCAGTATCATAAAAGAGGTTTCAGATGCACATTTTCTTCAAAAGACACCAGTTCTTCACTGTCTCTGTCAATCAAGGCATATTTATTGGAAGTATAGGAATGTGGTTCACATGATATATCAATATGCTGCATGTACTCTTCTATCAGAGCTTGTTAAAGCTCTTTAATGTCCTTCCCTGGCTCAGAGCTCTACCTGTGCAGTTTCTTTGAAATCCTATTGCTTTAACTCTTACTTTTATTTGTCTTGACTCTGTTGTCCTTTTTCATGCTGTTATGTTTCCTATCTTCAGTCACAATCCCCTATTACCGGTAAGTGAGATATGACTATTTTCTAGTAGCCAGTGGAAAATAAGAGATGCAAGGAGAATATTACAGTTGATGTTCATTGGTCATTGGTCACAAGATGGTCATTCACTGAGTTTGGAGGTGCCCCCCATGACTTCTAAAATTCAGAGGCATTTTGCATTAAATATTGATGGATCTTTTGCCATGCGAGGACAATCATGAATTTAATGAAAAAAGAAAAAAAAGGTTAATACTAGAATATGAAGTTGACTTTATTCTTGTTTAGATATATGTTTTGATGAGTGGGAGAATTGATGAGTCTGTCATCTGGATTTTAATGCTGACTTGTAGCTTGTTTCACATTTTTAATTATTTTTTCTGCTAATACTTGTATGATATTCGTTATTGCTTGGTTTTTATTTATCTTGATTATCACTTTTGTTAATCTCCAGGAAGCATGCACCATACAAATTTACCAAACAATACATTATTTCTTTTAGATTTTAGAAATTCTGAACGCATTGCACTTAGAGAAGCAGTCTTAGAACAGGAGCAGGTTTGTGTTCCATAAATTAATTAAAATGTTACTTTTGTTAAAAATGTTTTTCCTCTAAAAGAAAAAGCTTTTAAAGTATTTACAACATAATGTTATTTATGTAGAAAAGATTTGATGTTTTCTTTGCTTATCCTGTTTGGATTTTATGCACTATTCTGATACAGTAACTATTCCTGGAAGTTGGAACACTTGTTCAATTAAGTACTTATAAATTTACAATCCTTGTTTTGTTTTGTTTTTAAAAGAACGTTCTTCTTTTTTAAATAATTGACAGTTTCTGGCTTTTTCTCATTCCTGCCAAAGATGCTGAAAGAATAACTACATCAGTCACATACGGAAAAAATGAAAATAGCTTTCTCACAAGAGTAAGGGGATAAGAGAGATTTATCACCAGTCAATTGGTATAAAAGTTAAACAGCAGAGGAACCTGTCAAATTCTAAAGGACAGCGGGAGGACAATGGTATCTGCACACCAGGTGGAACAGAGGTGAAAAGCTGCTGTAAGTTACAGGATGTAAGTAAGAGATATTTTCTGTTCTGATTACAACCAGAACTGGAGAAATAAATAAATAAATAAATAAATAAATAAATAATATATTTCTTGTTTATATATATATATATATATATAAACAAGAAATAGCCTGGTTCAGAATGCAAGCATACCTTCCTTAAGATTTAATTTAATATATATAAACAAGAAATAGCCTGGTTCAGAATGCAAGCATACCTTCCTTAAGATTTAATTTAAACATTCAGCAACATGGATGCCCATCAGTTAGGAGGCAATGTTACCCTACATTCATCATCCAAATGTAGATCTTAATATCTAATCTATGTAATTAGGCAAGAAATGCAGGACTATTTTCAAAAGTATATTTATTTATATATCACTCTTATAGGTATGTACATATTCTATATAATATAACAAGTATGTGTGTGTGTGTGTGTGTGTAATATAAAGGTTTAAAACAAATATCATATAAATAGCTGGATATAAATTGTTTCTTGGGTTCATTCCCATGTTTATTCCTTATGTTCTACCCAGTTCTATCCATCTTTCAATCACCAAAAAGTTTATTTGAAACACCAAAGTCCTTCTGAAAAATGTGGGATAGGAGACAGAGAAAGACAGCTCTTTATTAAGCTACTAAGGATTTCAGCATACGTCTTCAGTGTTCATAATAAGCAGTATTATGAATGAATACTTAGGAGTTAAGTTTTTAGACTGTGAATTTTCTGTCCTACTATCTTTTTTGGAAATTAGCTTTCAGGTGTATTCTGGATAACATCTGTAGCTATGAAGAATCAAAGTGCTGAAAGCAAACTGATTCCTATTAGTTCCCTAAATCTAGTCATTTAATATATATAAACTCTAATTAAGAAGTCATATTATTTATTTAATTAGAATATGGCATAGAATCATGCAATCACTGATAAGGGAGTCACATTATTTTGGAAAATAAGGTGATATTCTAGATACAATGAATTATTTTTAAAAAAATCCACTGACATTATCTGTTCCCACATTTGCCAAGTTTTAAGCAAAGATATGCACTGATCATCCTTTTTTGGTAATATTTAGTCCAGGTAACTGATTTAAGAACTATCTGCAAACTAAGCTGCAAAATTGGCCGTCTTTTCTTGTTCAAACTCAAAGTACAGATTTCTCCCATGATAAGAAAGTGTACTATTTTTATTCCTCCTGCAAGAAAGGGTGTGTAAAAAATTGTGACATGCATGTTGAACTAAAGATTAAGTTCAATGCTTCATGGGAACTGTCATTTGTTTCAGTGTGATTTATTCATGAATAAATAGATTTTGAATAAAAGCTCAGAGCCCACAAAATAAGTTTAATTCAGCATCACTGGACACATCAACTTTTCAAATTAAAGCTTTCAGCATTACATGTACCATTAATTACCAAATGGATTGTTAATAAGAGAAAGACAGATGGATTTGTATAAGCCACATGTGGGTTTTTTTTTATCAATAAACCATTGATACAATTTATGAAAATTAATTTGGGAATAATCATTATCTCTTATTTAGAAAGTGAAAGTAAAAAAAATCTTAATACATCTGCCTCTAACAGATCACTAACTATTTTGAGAGCTAGTATAAAAAGCTAGAGTTGCATTTTAAAAATAGCAGCTATGTACGCATAAAAATTACCTCACAATAGCAGAAAATCCTTGATATATTAACCCAACAGGGCTTCTCCCACTAAGTGTAATAAGCATTGAAGGTTGATGTTCTGATTGTAATGTCAGATGATAATAAAATATTAAATAAGTCACCTCTGTCTCTATGAGTCATGCTTTCAAACTGTGGACTGAGCTGTCATTTATATTGAATCGGTTGCCTAATGGATAACATTAAAATGGGTTAAATAAAGGAGTGGGAAAGCTCCATTCTTGTTTGGAGAACCCTACACTCTTCTATGATTGGTTCAGACTCCTCCAATGATTGCAGTCTTCTATTGAGGTCACTTAGAATTGTAGGAAAGGTCCATGAAGAGCTACCCCCTTCTCTTAATGTTAAAGCCATTTGAAAAAAATCATTTTTGTTTTTAATTTTTTTAAAGGGCTATCTGATTATCTCTTACACTTAAAAGAAAGCATTATAAACTCCCTATTTCTTTAAAAAAAACTTTTATTTCAAAATATTTATTTCTTTAATTATTATTCTTGTTTCCTTTTTCTGGCTCATCCTTATTTATAGGAATAGGCTGTATGTTTTGGCACAGTTTATTTACTTATGTTCACTAATTAATAAAAGTTAGCATTCATTTGGTCACCTCTTTACCACCCAGAATTAGTAGTCAGAAATATGTATACAGTATCTCTTTGTTGATACCCTAGCAATTTACATCTGTTTTGAAGTTGGATTTCATCAGTGCAATTAGTTTCTTGCAGTAGGATAACATCAACTGATTCATAAGCCTAAGTAAATATCAGCTTGAGCCCTGCTCAAACCTTCCACATTAATATCAGCTTGAATCCTGCTCATAGTTCCACATAGTTCCACATGTCCTGGATTTTCCACAATTTTCAGGACATCCATTGTCAGTTGGTTCTGAAAACAGCCCATTGTTTTTATTTTTAGTATTCAGTTTAGTATAAGGTTGACTAGTCCTTAACTTCTAGGGAACCATGATAAAATAAAATTAAGAAAAAGATTAAGAAAAACCATGAATAAAATAAAAACCGGGAACAATATTCTACGTAAACTTTCTGGCAACAGCTGGGGAACAGCTGCTACAGTTCTTATGACATCAGCTCTTGCTCTGGTATATTCAGTGGCTGAATATTGCAGCCCCATGAGGTTAAATAGTGTTCACACAAAAGCAGTGGACACCCAGCTTAATCATACTATGAGGCTATTATCAGGAACCATGACAATTGATGCTTTTCAAATGGCTACCAGTACTATCTAACATACTGTAGCACTTCCACACTTCAGAAGACAATCAGCCTTAAAAAGAGAGTGACAGAAATGGTAGGCAAACCAATCATTACATATATACAGGGTGGCTTCAAAAATTTTAGCAAAGGGTTCTCTGCCTGGTTGCTGGGTGGGCGTGGCCATGGTGTGGCCTAGTCTGCCTCCTGCACCATGGCAGATGGTGGTGTTTTTTTTCCCTCTTTGGTCTCCAGAGGGTCTCTGGAAGCCAGAGGAACCATTTCCAGCCTTCCGGAACAGGGTTATTTGCCCTTTCCAAGCCTCTATGCATGCCCTGCACTTACCTACATCCAAAATGGGCTGTGTGGGGCTAGCCAGATGTGGGGTTGGGGGAACTGCATCTTAGCTAGGGGTTCTCCTGAACCCCTGCAAAGCCGAAGCAGCCCACCCCTGCCTATATATGAGGACTGAACAAGGAGAGATTCAACTAGGAAATAAGGAGAAACTTTCTGACAGTGAGAACAATCAACCAGTGGAACACCATGCACTCAGAAGTTGTGGGAGCGCCATCACTTGAGACCTTCAAAAAGAGATTGGACTGCCATTTGTCAGAAATGGTGTAGGGTCTCCCGCTTGGGTGGGTGGGGGTTGGACTAGATGACCTACAAGGTCCCTTCCAACTCTGATTATCTGTTATCTGTAACTGTTGCGATCAAATACTCAGACTCAAATCTCGGAACCTGTCCTGGAAACTTAGACAGCAATTAGTCAGAGTAGGCTTTGATATCGAGGCAGCATGGTGTCAGGAATGGGCAACTTCTAACCAAAATCTTTTTTAATTTAGTGTCTGATCTGCCCCTCTGGTTTTGATCTTCCAAGAAAAAAAAACTGGACAGCACTCAACCAGATCCTAACCAAGCATGAGAGGTACCAATATTGAAAATACAAATGGGGGCTGGTTGATAACACTATACAGCTAGTCTTTGACTTACAACCACAACTGAGCCCAAAACTTCTGTTGTTAAGTGAAACATTTGTTAAGTGACATTTGCCCCATTTTATGGCCTTTCTTGCCACAGGTGTTAAGTGTGTCAACTCTGAGATTCAGCTGCCAACATTGTTATAAGGAATGCAAAGGGGGGGGTGAAGGAGCTGGAAAGTTCAAGGTTATTTTGTATGTCGTATTAAAAAATTCCAGCTGCAGTTAATTGGTTCTTGTGATTAATGAAGTGGGAGGAGAGAAGGTGGATTTTATGAAATGCACCGAAAATGACTTTCAGTCTGGAAATTCAACAGAAGTACCAGAGCTGTTCCTAATAGATCAGTTGGAGATTATACTTGTCTCGGAGTGATTGATTACCATGGACAATTCTGGATGCCTAACAAAGTGAATCATTGCAATGGATAAGTTAGCAGCCCGGTTGGTAAGTGAATCTGCTTTCCCCACTGTCTTTGCTTGTGAGAAGGTCGTAAAATATGAGCACACAACCTTGGGACACAGCAATGATCATAAATATGAACCAGCTGCCCAGCATCTGAATTTTGATTACGTGATCGTGGGGATGCTGTAAAGATCATAACTGTGAAAAATGGTCATAAGTCACATTTTCAGTGCCATTGTAACTTTGAACGGTCACTAAATGAATTGTTGTAAGTCACAGATTACCTGTACAAACTGACTGTGGGACGGGTTCTGCCTCCATAGAAAGATCCCTGGATCCCTGCAAGAACTACATCTTCGCGAGGGCACTGCTGTCCACTGGCTAAACCATCTAGATATCCAACCATAGACTTATCCACTCTTGTAACTGTTCATACATAATTTAATTTTATTCATGGTTTTATTCATTATTTTTACTATGCATTTTAAAAATAATTTGCTCTACTGGTGTTTATATTTTGACAGCACATTTTACATGATGATTTTTGTGAATTGTAAGCATTGATGCTGTATTCTGTTATGCTATTATGAAATAAACAAGCAAGCAAACAAACTTTATTGATTGTATTTTTTTGTTGTTGATGTTGTGGACTGCTGTGAAGTCCTATTGATATAGAATAGCAAATGTTTACAAAGAATTTTAAAAATACAACTTAAATTGAAGCATTTGTGTGTTTATGTTTCATTGCTTTTTATTGTTACAGGATTGTTTGAATTCTCTTGTTCTTTCTTTCTTTCATTCATTCATTTATTCATTCATTCTTTCCCTTCTTTCCTTCCTTCCTTCCTTCCTTCCTTCCTTCCTTCCTTCCTTCCTTTTCTTCCTCTCTGTCTCTGTCTCTGTCTCCCTCCCTCCCTCCCTCCCTCCCTCCCTCCCTTCCTTCCTTCCTTCCTTCCTGACTTAGTTATTTACTTACTTACTTACTTTTGGTTTCTGGAGAAAGATTTTAAAAATTACCTACTCACTGATAGGTTTTAATTCCTGATTTCCAGTATCTTTTTACCCTTTATTTGTCTTTCACTGTCATTCACCATTGTCAGACCACAAAGATAGAGATAGAGAAACAGAGAAATTAGCATTCAGGATGTTCACGTATTGTACAATGTGGATTTTTCCCTTGCTGTGTTTTCCAAGGGTATTGTTCTCAGTGAGAATGTTATAATTTTTAATGAGGCCAAAAATTCTGACAGATCAATCTAAGCCAAAATAGATAAGTTATTTTAGAAATATGTCTCTTGATTGTACTCCAATTATTTCCTTATACGCATGGGTAGGACTGCAGACCAAGGCTCCAAATCTTAGAATTTGGTTGATACTAGATGCAAGTAACAGATGCACTCAGCTCAAATTCCCATTTGGGCTCAGCAAATTAAGCTATTCTCTTGAATAATGGGAAAATGCTTGAGTTTTCTGACCCCTATTCTAAAATTCAGATCTCATCAAGATTCCCGCCTCCTTTGTGTCCACAGACAAATTTCTTCTTACATCACACTTACATTCCTGCTTGACACAACAATTTTAATCTACATGAAAAGACCTGACTGACCTTTATCAAATTTCAGCATATGTCTCTATTCTCGTGCAGTAGACAACTTCTCAAAAAGCACGAAAATGGCAGGTAGTTCAGATAGTCATCACAAAGCCACTGTGCAATATTTACAGCAGAAGCATTCTTAATTGGGAGATGGTTATAAAATTTGTACTGTTGTTATTTAGAAAACAGATTTATTCTAATTTACTCTTAAAAACATGCACACAGACTACAATAACAAAATCTTAAACAATCAGCCATCACATTGGCTTCTTTACATATATAGTTTTTATTTATTTAACTAATGTCAGGGTTCCAAGTAATAGACCCATAGCAGGTAGATTCCTCAAAGAATAGCTCTCAGCTAGTCCTTGAATATTGAAGATTTGTCCTGAAATGAATACAAACTTCAGCTCCTTTGTAGTGCAGCTCCTTTATTCATTAGCTCAGCAAACAACAAATACTCTTCTTGACAAGAAAGGCTAAAAGCCAGGCAAGTTTAGAGTTGGGTTTGAGTTTGCTCCCTTTCCTTTTATCACCATTATCATGAGACACACCCCACCACACCTAGGCCTATACGCAGTTCTAATTCTGGCCACGCCTAACCCATTATCCCTAAATGCTATTAACCCTATAACATGTCTACATCCCTACCCTATTCTGACCCTCACTAACTGACCCCCACCATGTTTTAACCTAAGTCTTAATTACCACCTATATGTGCCCCAATCCCCTTTAACCATATGCACCACATCAATACATGAAAAGAGCCATTTCCAGCAGCCCCACAGTTGTTGCAGAATCCATACTGCAGCTCCGCAGTTGTTGCAGAATCCATCCTCGGCTCTGCTGAGTCATTCCAAAGCCATTGGCCAGCACACAAGCATAAATACAGATCGGGCAGCAGCAGAGATAAGGTGACATGGCCAGCTGACTTGCCGCGAGGCATATTCGGAGCTGACAGGCTCTGAGTGAACTCGAAGCCCAACAATAGCTTTATTGGATATATCATATTGGCACAATTGGGTGAAAACTGACTCTGAAGGTTCCCGTGGTTTTCGCCTAATTGAAAATAAAATTTAGTCCCACCACTGATACAGATACAGAGTGGAACAGGAAAATAATTAAACACAATCTATAAAGGACAGGACAGCATTTATATAAAACTGACCAGAAATCATAAAAACATATTTCCATATTAATTAGAATTAGAATAACAGATATGGTCAACTTGTAATTTGCAACCTGCAATTTCCATCCTTCTCTTTCTTATTCAATAGGACTACATTTTGTATTTATTTCTTAAATAGAATGGCAAAAAGCCAAGCAATGGCATTTTATTATTGAAACTTTGGATAAATATTGCATGACAATATTTTTGTTTTAAGTTACATCAATTCAAAAAACTGAACCTCTGAAGCTGGTTGTGATAACTTTTTCATATGAGGCATATCAGTGCATGATGTACTAATTAATTAATTAAAGCATTATATATAATTTAATTGACTTTGTAAAATTAAAAAAGTATTACATCAACTCTCATGGCAGGAAGACATGGATCATGCAAGTTTGGGCAATCTTTATTTTTGTTTATTAAATTATTCAAATTTGGATGTCCTGAAGTAGCATTTGGACATCGTGTTACTAAGAGAGCTTTAATGAGAAATTCTATATTTGAGGGTTAAGGGGGAGACATGAAAAAGATAGGGATTGACTTTAAACCTTTATGGAAAGTTGATTTCAGCAAGAAAGTTGACTAGGCAATTATTTTGCTTTGATACAGAAACTAAGTTATGCTGGATGATCATTGAATAGGGCAGGGGTTGCCAACCTTTTGGACCTCATAATTTTAAATCCTGCAGACCACTAATATGAATTTTGACTGACGGTGGCTTGTTGACGTGGATGGGAAAGTCGGTCCCCTATTCCAAAGCTGCAATAGTCACAGGACTGGCCCTTTGGTCATCCCAGAGCAGCTTCTCCTCCACCCGGGTGCACCGGCCTGCTGCTCCAGGATGACCAAAGGGCCAGTCCTGTGATTACTGCAGCTCTGGAATATGGGACCAACTTTCCCACCAACATCAGCAAGCCACCCCGGGGTGGATTTCCCTCCCCTGCCATTGGTCTTACGTTCCAGTTCCAGTTCGTGTGGCTCTACTCAAGGTAAAGTTTGTGCTCGGCCGAAGGGTGGGGACCAGTGCGTGGGCAGGCCATGTGGGAGGAGCAGTTTTGTGTTCCCACACAGCCTGTATTAATTGCTTTGTGGGGGAGTCCTTTGGGAGGGATATTTCTCTGCAGATCACCAAAATTTTCTCACGGACCACCAGTCATTGAAAAAGGAACTCAGTATCCTGGGGACTTAACTTAAAGATTAATTTTTCATCTTTACTTTTGCTGCTTTTTTAAAGGACTGGTTATATCTTTTCCTGCATATTTCTCTATTTCTCCTGAGAGTCTGTCACTTCTTCTCATCTACTTGCTATAAAATGGCAAAGTTAAACAGCAGTAGATAATTTTGAGGTGACAATCTACAAAATGAAGACTGACAATCTGTTTGGGCAGTCACGTTTGTGCAATGAACGCTGAAGAGATACAGCTAGAATTGCTTCCCAATCTTTCTATGGAAGCCTAATCTCCCCCCAGTAAGATGGGGAAATATTTGATGGGTGAATTTCTTTCTGAGAATGTCACCAGGCAGATAGTTGAGATGACTTGTCAACACTGCATGCGTGGACTTTCAAAAAATTCCTCATTGAAGGATCTTGAATAAATGTAATAATTTGTCCGATGCAAGCAGCTAGAACCTCTCATGACCAGCTGAAGGCAATAATATTATTGTCTACCACCTACGTTACAAGACTCTCACCAAACTGCTTGCCCTCTCCTGGGAATGACTAGATAAGGCTTCATGGATCTTGGGGGAAGTCAGGCTTATCCTGCTTGTGGCTGCATGATTACTTCAAGCTGGATCCTCACTTGACTCCTCCTTCCAGCCTAGCTGGCAGTTACCCAACATAAATATTAGTTAAGGGGACGTGTCCTTTTATGGATGAGTAATGATTAAAAAGCAGAAAGGTGAGGAATAAATAGACAATGGTGGGAAAAAAAATATCCTCAAAAATCATTTTGGAGCAGTGGTTTTAAACATTCAAAAATACCTTGCCTAATGAATAAACAGGGACAGGTATTATTTGCCAGTCTGCAAATAATACCCAACTATTCAGAATAGTAAAATTCAAAAGTGACTCTGAAGCACAAAACAATTTAATTAAATGGGGTGTTTGGTCAACCAAATGGAAAATGCATTTCAATTAAAGTAAACATAAACTGATGTAATTGAGACCATTCAATTTCATATATGCACTGATGGAATCTAAGCTGTCTGTAACTAACCAGGAAAAAAGATCTTGGTGTCATAGTACATGGCTCGATACAGATGTCAACTTGGTGTGGCAGTAGCTGTGAAAAAGGCAAAGACCGCGCTAAAAATTATTTGGAAAGGAGCTGAAAATAAACTTGCTATTGTAATGTCTTTATGCAAATCTGTGGTTCACGTTGCATGACTTTAAAAGTGAGGGGAAAGATTGACAGCACAAATATGAATGCTGATGGTTTTGTGAATTGTTTACTATCAGCTTGAAGTCAATTGTGACTTCTTACAACAGAAATCAAGGGAGACAAAGGTGAGAGATATGGTGGTGTCCCTCTGCTTGTGGGCACCTAAGTGACATCTGGATGGCTACTGAGCAAACAAAATAATGATTATAATCCACATTGCCTGAACTTTATATTATTATGGTGAGGTGATGAATTTAAGATTAGGGTAGTTAGAGCCCAACTAGCATCAGTCATGCAGTAGATGGGTTCTTCATGTAGATATCATTTGTAACTGTGAATTATTTTATCTACTGTGTGCCATGACTGTCATTTTTAATGTCTTTTTTTCATTTATGTTTTATGTTCTAACCACCCAGAGTTGTAGGATATGAAATGGGCAGCGAATACATTTTCTAAATAAATAAAAATTTAGAAGACTCCAAAACTAGAATCTTCTTCCTTAGCTTTTC
This sequence comes from Pseudonaja textilis, assembly GCF_049901715.1. Classification (NCBI taxonomy): domain Eukaryota; kingdom Metazoa; phylum Chordata; class Lepidosauria; order Squamata; family Elapidae; genus Pseudonaja; species Pseudonaja textilis. The sequence continues at coordinate 21,166,857 of NC_141993.1, forward strand.
TTGGAGATATTGCTGTTTTTTAAAAACTACTATACATTAAGCTTAGTTAGACTTCACACTTCAGTTTTTCCTATCTCAAGATGACAGACAACATTTGGGCAAGGCGATCAGTGAGAACTTGGAGCTACACTTTGTCTAGGAATGTATAGGTTGGTTGCATGTGAGGCATCGAAAGAACACTGTGTAAAATGTTGATTCATGTGGATTCCCTGTATGATTTGTAATGCTGATTTTCCAAGACTGTGTCACATGACTCTAAGACACATTTTCCAAAAGTCAAAGTCACTAATCCAGAGGATTACTTGGGTTGTCTCTCCAGTGGTGGGCTTGGTAGGTGTGGCTTGGTGGGCATGGCAGGGGAAAGATACTGCAAAATCCCATTCCCTCCCTACCCCACTAATCTGCTTTCCAGCTCCGTTCTCCTGTGCAGGGCAACAAAAGAAGATCCAGCTGATCAGCTGGGACTCAGGAGGCAGAGAATAGATGGGGACAGGGCCAGTCAGAGGTGGTATTTTCCGGTTCTCCGAACTGTTCAACATTTCTGCTACCAGTTCTTTAAAACTGGTCAGAACCTGCTGAATACCATTACTGTGCCTCTCTGAGGAGTGGACTGAGGAACCGCCCTTGATGCACTTATCACATTTTGGAGCTCAGTGGTATTGCCTGTTTACCCTCATTTTGTCTTCTGCTTGTCATTGTGATACTAAGGCTTTGGAGGTGTGAACAGTGGCTGGATACCCCGGAGTGTTGCAGTAGAGTAGCACCCTTTCCCCACTCCTGTAGTGGCCTTTCTGTTTTCCCCTCTGCAACCCTACGGAAGAAGAAACACATAGCTCCCATTTAATAGTGACATGCATGGGAGTTGGATTGTGGACTTCCCACTCAGAATTGAGTGGCATTCCTCCTTTTTTGCCTTTCTTGGGGTACGAGCCAGAGTGGGCTTGGTGGGATGAGGAATGGTTTGGGAGCCTCTTCCAACCAGTGGATGGAGCAGGGTAGGGGGTCTTAGATGTGGGTGATGTGTGAGTATGTTGATTTTTCTCCCTTAGTGAAAGTTGGAGGAGGATGAATAGGTAGGAAGCCCCCTGCCTGCTGGTGGGAGCAGCAGAGGAGATATCCTTATATATGTTTATGTGTGAATTTGTTGCTGGGGTATAGATGTCACGGACAACTGGCAAAGCTAAAATATGTTGAGGTGCTTGGTTTGTTTCCAGGTATGGCTAGTAAGTATAGCATGTGCTTTCTTGGGAATTGAGGGGCTGAGGTATGGAATAGGGCTGCTGTTGGCAGGATGAAGTATTTTAGTGGTGAGAGAAATATGTTGGAGGTCCTATATGCCAATGTTGTGGTTAGCCGGCAGCAGGTGCGGACGGCTGAGGAGAGCGAGGACTCAGATGAGGGGCCAGGACCATTAGGGAGTGGACTGCTGCCTTCAGAGATTGTGGGGGCTGGCAGCAGTGATGAGGAGGTTCCTGAGGAGCCTGTGCCAAGCGCACGTGCGTGTAGGATTGCTTGGAAGAAAGAGCAGTTACAACAGCACGGGCGATTCAGGAGTAAGGCTGCAAAGTAATGTCCCCTCCTTCAAGAAGATAAAAGCCAGCTGTGAAACGAACATACTTTGCAGAAGGCAAAGACGTTTTGAAACTCCAGCCTCGTGGATGTTCCAGTATCCTGAGTTTGTATTTGAAGATTCTTGTATTGCAAATTATTTCTTGTCTGTTATCTTTTGGCAAGTCTTGCACAGTTTGGCAAGGCTTGTACTTATTATAGCTAGTTATTTTGCAAAAGCATTACAAGGTTTCTGTTCTATTTGGACTGTGTTTGATTTGTTGGAAAAGGGCGTGGGTCAGAACAGCCAAGGAATCACAACTGGTGGGTCCCAGGAGGCAGGCCTTTACTTGGTTGTGCCTCCCACCATATGGAATCTTCTCTTCTTGGAGTTCAGATTAGGTCCATCTCTCTCAATATTCCACAAGTTCCTGAAAATACGACTGTGCCATCAGGTCTTGTGATGGCTTCCTTACTCTGGTTAATATAATCCTTTCCTTTTTTTATGTGCCTTTTTAATGGTTCTTTTTAATTGTGGCTGTTTTAATGTATTTATGGTATTTTTTAATCAAGTGGTGCATTCTGCCCAGAGTCACTTTCTTGTGACTCTGGAGGGGATAAATCGAGAAGTGATATTGAAGGACATCTGCAGTAAAGTAAGGGATGGGCATGGATGAAATAATAAATGTCAGAAAATAGTAAGAAGGTATTAAAAGTCACACCATGGAACTAATATATGAGGACATCAGCGTGACTTTCATTGGGTGAAATGTTAGGTCAGATAATAGAGGAATGAAAACTAAAAACTACAGAACACGTTTCTTTTCAACTTCATTCAAATGAATTCCATTAAATGTCTTTAAGGAATCTGTGTGTATATGTATGTATGTGCATGGGTGTATATACAATACTCTTGATTTGGATATCTATTTGATATTCATATTGATATCTATATAGAAGAGCATGCCTACTTCAGGAAACCTTCTCTGCAATCTCACTATGTTCCCTTGTTGCTTCTTTCAACATATGAAAGCCATTAATTGACTTCTCGTGCAAGTTTTCTCTTGCACTGTTTCAAAATTGTAATCAGTAGCAAAGAAAAAAAATGAACAGGAGGTTCGTTAATGAGGAATTCAAATTCAATCAAGATCATGTGATCTTTTGTCTCCAATCCCCTAATCATCCTGGTTGCTCTTCTCTGTACTTTTTCTAGAGTCTCAACATCTTTTTTTATAAAGTGCCACTTTATAAAGCCTTAGTAAGACCACACCAAGAATACTACATCCAGTTTTGGTGACCACCCTACAAAAAAAGATGTTGAGATTCTAGAAAAAGTACGGAGAAGAGCAACCAGGATGATTAGGGGACTGGAGACAAAAACATACGAAGAACGGTTGCAGGAACTGGGCATGGCTAGTCTAGTGAAGAGAATGACCAGGGGAGACATGATAGCAGTGTTCCAATATCTGAGGGGCTGCCACAGACAGAAGGGGGTCAAGTTATTTCTAAAGCACCTGAAGGCCAGATAAGGAATAATTGATGGAAACTGATCAAGGAGAGATTCAACCTAGAAATAAGGAGAAATTTTCTGACAGCGAGAACAATCAAGCCATGGAACAGCTTGCCTTCGGAAGTTGTGGAAGCTTTATCACTGGAAGCTTTTTTTTAAAAAAAGATTGGACTGACATCAATCAGAAATGGCATAGGAGCTCTTGCTTGAGCAGGGTGTTGGACTAGATGACCTTCGAGGTCCCTTCCAACTCTGTTATTTTACTCTATTTTAATGGTGGAAGTTGGGCTGAACAGTAGTTCCTTTTCTCCTTGGTGAAGTTCTGTCTCAACCTCTGTGCTTCAAGTCCATTACTGGCTAACTGAATATCACTTGGATAAGAGATTAAAATAAGATCAAGAATGCTGTCTTACAATGATAATATTAAGAGTTTGGTTTTTGACAGAAATGGCAGAGAGCAGAACTGAGAAGACAGATCACAAACTATTGAATCAACCCCTGGGCTCTTCTTTAATGGTAGTTTGATCTCAGCAAATTAAGTAATGCTAATAACTTTTCTAATACCTTGAACAGCTTTACCTGCAGAACTGAATGTATTACAACTCTGCTTAAAAAACGGAGGCAAATAGCTTCTCTTCCCTCTCAAAAAAAAAAACCCTCTGGAGTTTTAACAGTATTACTAAGCAAAAGCTCTTTAATGGCCTCTCTAGTAGTTCTGGCAAAATAGAATGGGCTCAGACATAGCCATTTGCTTGAGGGGTCAGTAAAGTTTACTTCCAAAGGGAGCTAAATAAAAAAAAAACCTCAACAATCTATTCTTTTCAGACTGGAATCTGAGCAGAACTTTTATCTTATTTAACATTTACTGCTTTAACCTGAGGGAGGGCAAAGGAGCAGACATCTCAATGGTAGGACTCTGCATATTTCCATTGCTTAGTAATTTAATTTGCTTTGAACAATTATCCTCATGACATATAAGGAAAATTAAGAAAGCTTTTCTTGTATTTGAGGACATCAACAAGCCTTATAACTAAGCCAGTATGATGAGTAAATCAGGGTTCTCCTTTGTCTTTACTTTCCACGTATGTACAGTTTGAGACAGAGCTGGAACTTATATTCTTGGGCCCTCCTCTGATCAAAATAGCCAAAACCAGTTATCCCATAGTTTCCTACCACTTTCAGTTTGAAAAGACACCAAAACATACCCCTTTCTGCTTATTTTGTTGTTTTCTGCTCTGCTAAATATATTTTCAAAATAAAAAGAATTATAAACCTAACCATTTTGGTCAGATCTCTAAAATATAAAGATGTAAAATATTTCTTATATGAAAAGTTCTAAGCCCCAAATGCCAAATTTTACCAAAGTGTTCCCATTTGCTGTTTCTCAGGAATGGTGCTTAGGTTCAAGGTTGACAGTTCACAACTATCCTGAAATCTTTCCAACAAAGTTGGATATTCAAAATATTATGCACTATGCATTAATTTGAAGTGTGCTGCAATTTCTTATGGTCTCCAAATTCTTTTTTCTCAGAAAAAAAATGAACTGGTTGGAGCTTATGACACACATGGGAAAAAAAGACCCTTCCCCCCAAAATGGAAATATAACTTTAATTTTAGCATCCTCTTACCAGATCAGGAAACTCCAGGGTCAAAAGGTTTTCAAATATTCAGTCACTAGGTGCTGTGGGAATCAGGCTGTCCTCTTCCAGTTTTTTTCCTTTTTAATGGGATTAGCGAATTCCTTTGAACTAGATGAAAGATGGCTGATGGACAAATTATCTTGGAGAAGTCACCTACCCAATGAAATTAGTATTCACACAGCTTCTGCTAGCTGATCAAAGGTTTAATTTCCATTATGACCTACAGTATAGTTAAGCCTCAAGGGTATTTCAGACTTCATATGTCTTGAAGACAAAATTAAAAACACTGGAGATTTGGTGGCCTGATTTGTACTTGCCTACAGACAGCTGCTTTGCATTTTCCTTGCTCAACTTCAATAGAAGTATAGGTCTTTAAATAGTTTCTACTGAAATACTGGCATCGTCAAATATTGTTTATGCATCTTTACCTTAAATAATTCTCATTAACATAATAACCTGTTTTCTCCAACTAAAAGCTCAAATTAAGTAAAATGTATTCTATTCTCTAAAGATGTGTGAAGGGGGCACGATTACTCAGTGGTTAAAAATGCTGAGCTTGTCAGCTGGAAAGGTTTGAGACTGTGCAACAGGGTGAGCTCCTGTTACTTGCTTCAGCTCCTGCCCACCCAGCAGCTTGAAAGCGCGCAAAGGAGAGCAGATAAATAAGTATCATTTTGGTGAGAAGGTAGCAGTGTTCCCTGCGCCTCGGCTTATGCTCATGCTGGCCACATTACCACAGAAGCATCTTTGGACAATGCTGTCTCTCTCGGCTAGATAATGGAGATGAGCATTGCCCCCTAGAGTCAGACATCTTTCAATGATCCCATAATCCCTTGTGAGGTGGAGTCTGGAAAACTGAATGGAGGTGAGTGTTTACTGGCCAAATGCCCTTCCTGTTGCCAATGCGGAGTTTTTATTCAGCAGATATATTTTCACTGACCCAGAGAGAGAAATATCTGCCTCTACCTAGCATCGAGCTCACAGACTCCTGACTGTGAGGCAAAAGCTTCACCTCTAGGCCACTGCACCACTCTTCCCAAACATGACTGGACAAAAGAAACTTTACCTTTCTCTTTTAAAAATGTATGTTCAGTTCTGTTTCAGTTTAGGTGGAATAGCAGCAATCTATACAATCTATTGTCCGTAAGCAGAAGACTAAATTTGGCTACATTGCTTGTGATTAAACAGGCAGGATGATGTGCATATATTTTTACCCTAGCTTTCTTTGAAAAGAATACTATATCAGCAGAGGTAGAACAACAACAAAACTACACTCAGACCAAACATCAAACATGATACTATATGAAAATGTGAGTCATTTCGAATTCTGCTGCATTCATATGCATAATATTTATATGTACACATAAACAATTTTTATGTGTATTATTTCATACTGACATTATGCCCTGTCAATTATTGGTGAAAGACTCAAAATAAGGAAGAAAGATTACTTAATTATTAGATTGGGAGATAGGCAAGATTAGTTTAAGTCTTGAACCAGGAATAGTTTTTTGGTTGTTTTTTTTTTTTTTTAACGAAGCAGACTATGTTTAGACTTGATTGTAAACTTCTCTGGTAGAAAATAGTTGAGAAGTCAAATACTACAAATTAAGAAGGAGATAATCAGATGGTGCTTAGTTCTAGTTTGGTGATACTGCAAAAATAATGGTAGAGAAGCTGATAAGTAAAATGTGTCTTTCCAAAAGATGTCATAGAACTAATAGGATTTGCAAGCAATCACAACAAGATTAAGTTGTAGCTACAACTCTTCAGGGATAAATTAGTGAAATTACCAGGTTTGTTTGCAAACTTAGGATAATTATATTGGGAACACTTCAGCTGGCAGGTCAGGGTAGCCTTTTTAAATATTGTAGTAAGAGTGATAATAATTGCCTTTTAACTACACTGGTATTGACATGTTGCCATATTCCTTTAATAAAATAGTGAACTGTAAACAAGAATTATTAATATGTCTTCCTTTAATTTATTCCTTTCAAAGGGGATTTTAGAGAATTTATAATTCTCTTCTAAATTAATATTATTGGCTTTCTGAGAACAAAAAACTGTCCCAAGGAACAGTTCCTATTGCATTTTTTTAAAAATATGTTTTTTAAGGGGGAAAGACAAAAACACACACATACAATTTTTCAGGGGAAAGACAAAAACACACACATACAATACTATAAAGAATATGAAGGTTCAGAAGAGCAGCAGTCTCATAACTATATTTATAAATAAAGAATGTAAACAAGTAAACTAATCAGGAGAGATCTTATATTTCATAAAATGTGGTCCTTTCATACATTATACAAGACATACTGCTGTTAAATAGCACCTGCAGTATTAAAGATTAGATATGTCTTTTCAAACTTATACTTTGTGTTTCCATAATCTTATCAGAATTAATGGAATCTCTCGTTCCAGGCGTATAGAGTTTGTGTTATTAGAGAGATATAGAGAATTAAGTTTTGAATTCTGTGCATCTTTACCTGAGGCTAAATCACATTGAGCTCCATGGGCAGGACATAAAAGTTAATTTTATTAACAAGAGAAAAGGGCACTGCACATTTCCAACAATTATATTCCTTTCAATCACTAGATAATACTAGACACTGTGTGAACATTTTTGTCTACATATCATTTGAAAGGAATTTCCAAGGAATAATCCAAGGCAGGACAGTACATCAATCTAAATGCATTTAATTTTGTTTGTTTTGAAAACTTAAGGATGGGATAGGGGGTATGGAGGCCAGCTGTTTCTTTTCTTTTTATCTCTGAATGTCAGGTACAGACTGATATGAATTACTAATGTCTTTGCTTTAAAATCTCTATCTTTGGTCTAATACTAGGATGTAGCTTGCATGACCAAAAATGTGCAAGCTTTTCCCAATGTTTGGACTTTTCTGTTTCCTACCCCCCAAACTACTTTGATCTTGTAATTCCTGTCAGCCTTTTATGACATTTTGGTTGGTACTAATAAAAGAATTGCTCAGCTCTGGCTTTTAGGAATTGATTAGACCATTCATCTGTCAACTTAAATATTGAGCTGGATTTAACTATGCTGCTTTGTAATCCTACAGTATTGGAGCTGCAAATCTCTAGACAACGGTTAGATGGGAACAAAGAGATAACACCAAAATTAATTTATTTGCTGCTTCCTATTGATTGCCGGGCTTCTTGAAGCCCATGTATGATAAGCTCTTCCAAGGCTTATACCTTTCATATTGTGCCACATACTGGACTTATGTGCAAAAAAAACACGTTTGTGAGAATAAAATTAGGAACTGAAGAAAAAGTTAGAATCAGTAGAAGATTGGCGAGTTCAAAATCTAACTTGACCCTCATGAAAAAACCTGAAACCATTTTGAGCAGGCTAAAGGCATTTAGTCCTGATTTGAAGCGATTCATATTCCATATTAGTTTTAAATCCTTTTTCCTTGTAAGTTACCACAAAGATAGATAGGTGGGAAGTTGAGGAAAGTACTTTGAAGGTGTGTGTGTGGGGGCGGGGGGACAGGAGGAGTTAACATTCCATTTCCTTGCTAGAAAATAGAACAATTTCCCTGTATTAATGATGGGACATTAGTTTCTAACTAAAATTCCCTGTTCGTGGCAGGAAGTCTTATCAAGTATACTTTCCAGGTGAAGAGAAAATGCAAGGTCCTTTAGTAGCACTTACCATCATCTCAGTTCTCGGTAAGATTTTGGCTTGTAGGATTAAGAAAAAAGAGAGCTGGGAAGGGAAGGTGAAATAGAGGTTAGGGTAAAAAAAAGTTGCAGTCTATTGGGTGGGACTTTGTGAAGTGTTATTTTAAAATGCAAAGGGGAAAAAAAACAACCCCTTAAAGTTTATCTACCATTTTCAGGAATGTTATTCTGGATCATATATCACTAGATACATTTTTCACACTGGTACATGACTGTGTGCCAATTCAAAGTAGCTTTTAAACTAGTGTGATGCTACCAATTGCTAGCACTCTCATATCCGGATGGCAAAAATCTGGCCAAAAACTTGATGGCAGTCATGAGATAGTTGTAAATCAAAGTCTCTACTGTTTACATGCAGCCAAGACAGCTGTAATCAGCTGCGTGCAAATAGACCACTCATTTATTTCTGGCTCAGTTATGGTATATTTGAAACCACCATAACAGCAGTCTCTCTCCTTTTCGAAATGATGGATTTCTGTAAAATTTGCAGGTGGCCCATTTTATTATTTAGAAGAAGACCACCAGGCTATCTGCTTCCTAGGCTTCTGGGTCTTTTAAAAATAAAGATAGCTTGACGTCTTTTTTTTTACTTCCCCCTCAGAAAAACTGCATTCACTCTGTTGCATATAACAAATTGACACTTCATGAAATAAGCGCAACCCTGACATGATTGAGTCTTCCTGCTCTTACTTCCACAAGGTATGCCATCCTAGCTTTCATATCTGAGTCCGTCAAAATGAGAACTGATTTATGTTGAAAAGGTGCTAGCAGTTTCAGTCATAAAAAAAGAAAAGGCCAAAGGTTATCAGAAAAAGAGACAACCTATTCACTAGTATTATTCTTCAATCTGCTAAGGATAACTACAGCAAGTATGTCAAAAATTGGAATCTTGTAGATGGCCAGGTTCTAAAGATGTAGTGCAAAAGCATGTCCTTGTCCCTCTGGTCATTGCTATATGAGCTGTATGTCTTCAATATTTTAAGCTGTCTGGTTTTGACATCTTTATTTCTGTTCTGACTTGCATGTAATCATAAGGGATTACTTTTATGTAAACATGCATAGGAGTAAGATTAATCATATTTTTATATTCTTCTGTGCTATTTTTCCAAAAGATTCCCATTGGGGCTTACAAACAAAGTTTTTAGAAGGAGAAATTCTTTTCCGTAAGAAAGGAAAAATAAAAACAGAGAAGGTGCTCTTAAAATCTTATTCCGATGCAGCTTTTTAACTCATATATTTGTTACTTGTTTGATATCCTGCATGAAATAAACTCCTGAAATCTGGAACATTGCTTTTTTTTTTAATGCATTCCTTGTACTAATTAAATCCACAATAGGCTTTCAGTTAATACTGAATAAGTTACATGTTTCTACCTCTGCAAGAGTGTATTAATTTGATTTGCAAAGCCGGGTAATTAATTAATAGATGCATTAACCACACATTTTGGTACCAGGACCTTAGTTAATCTGCAATATGACTAAAGTAAGAATTAGGTAAACACACCTGCTTCCTTAAAAAAATATAATGACAATAAAATTAGAGAGCCACACTATAGGGTAATATAGGCGATTAGACAGCATTAATAGAACAAGCTCCAGCTAATCTAACCTCTCTTGGGAAGGAGTTTCAATAATTAGGGTGCTGCTGTAACAAAAGGCTTCATTGAGTACTCACCAAAGTAGCCTCTTTTGCTGACAGGGCCGATTATTAAGCATAATAATTTAGAATATTCTGTACATGGGAGAACTGCAATGGAAGTCCCACTGAAAGTAATAGATTTGGTACAGGAACACAGTGTTCTTGCTGGATTGCCCTTCTTGCAAGGGACAGTAAAATTTTCACAGCAGAACAGTTACTCTACTTGCATTAAATACTAAGGAAGAGAAATAGTTAAATATATTATTTAAGAAACAGGAAGAGATCAATTAAATATTTAGACCATTAGAATTTGCATGAATGCTAAACAAAACACTTTCCTAAGGTTCTTGTTCCTATTTAAATTCAGCAGAACCAATTGATTTGTGGTTTTCATGCCCAGTTTAGCAATTCTCACATGTAACTCACACAGAGAGAGAGGCAAAAAGACACACAAAGACACACACACATGGGGGAAAAGAGTGTTTTGATATGATTACTGTTGCTAAGGAAACCTTTTACCCATGTAGTGAATGCAAAGCTAGAAAAGAAAGTGAAAACTATTTTCTTTGTAACATTCAAAGCAATGTTGAGAAATATACTTGAGGAGAACATTAAAAATATTGGCAGATATTCATTTTTAATTTGTATTATATACAGTCTTGAGTCACTGCTATTCCGACTAAGGCCACTTTGGATCCAATTACAAAATTTCAAAAAGGCAGTTTTCCTCCTGCATGGGATATTATCAGCTGAAATCATTCTGACTATTGTGGCTTATTTTATGGACCTTGAATAAAGCAAACCATTGTTAAAGTGATGTGGGAATCTGGCTGCATTGATACATAACATGCATGTAACTTTACAAATGCATTACTAGCTGGTGCAGTTTTATTATAAAGCTGTTATTATATACCTCTTTGGAGAATTTGAAATTTGAAATTGTTTTTAGGGGTAATTTATGTATCGATTCAAGTGACATAAAATTCTCCACAGCTAAAATGTCTGATATGGGAACCTCTGCTGCTCTTAAAATAAAAATAGCCATATATGTTCAATGCACTACTTAATTAACATATCATGTTAATCATATTAATTCAGCCCTAATTTGCAAGGGGAATGAAAACCAAGTCAAAGAAATACAGTATTACAAGTGGTAAAGAGCCAAATTTTCATCCAAATGGTTTTCTGCTGTACAAAACAGGTTCTAAGATGCTTTTAGAAATTTCTATTACTAGAAGGCATCCATGGAATTTTTTTTAAAAAAAATGCTTGAAGCTCCACCTTGTGTCACCAAAAAGTGGAGCTTTGATTGCATAGCTTTGGCTGCTATTTTGACTTCCTTTCATCTCTGCTATAGTCAACCCTGTCCTTTACAGTTGGGAATGCTCATATCTAGTAATTTCTTCTACAGAATGGGCTGAGCCAATAACAGTTCTATTGACTTACAAGCCACATCTTGGAAACTGCTCTTAAAAATGAGCAGTTGGGTTTGTAAGTTTGCCTAACTCAAGCAAGGTGATTCTTGGTAGTTTACAACAACAAACCAAGCAATAGCACTCCCATAACTAGCAATATCCCCATAGTATTACTATACATACAATATATAAGTATAAAATATAAAAATTGGCAACCAAGCACCACAACAAAACAACCACAAGAGAATTGATTGTTTTTGCCCCTAATATCTGGGCAGAAAAAAGGGATGTGGTAGCTCAGTGGCTAAGATGCTGAGCTTGTCGATCAGAAGGATTGCAGATTGGAAGTTTGAATCCCTAGCACTGGGTAATGGAGTGAGCTCCCTTTACTTATCCCAGCTTCTGCCAACCTAGCAGTTTGAAAGCATGTAAAAATGCAAGTAGATAAACAGGGACCACCTCAGTGGGAAGGTAACAGTATTCCGTGTGCCTTTGGAATTTAGTCATGCTGGCCACATGACCATGGGGACATCTTCAGACTGTGCTGACTCTTCAGCTTTTTAACAGAGATGAGCACAGCCCCCTAGAGCCGGAAAAGACTACCACGTATGTGTGAGGGGGACCTTTACTTTTACCTTACCTGGGTGGAAAGACAGGACCTGACATCTTTCATTATGGGAAAGGAGAGACAACACCTGCCATATATTGTTGTGATAATCATTCCAGAAAACAGGAAACACAGAAAAGGCATGTTTCCCAGGCCTGATAAAATGACAAGTTTTAAAAGAAGTGACCCAAACATAGTTGTCTTATGGTGGTTTGTGGAGTGGGCAGATGTTCCTGGATAAGGTTTCCTCAAATAACCAGTCCTATGCCACGTAGGGCTTTAAAGGTGATAACCACCGCCTTGAACCTTATTCGGAAGTCTATTGGAAGCCAGTGAGGTTCACACAGTAGCAGCATCATGTGAGCGTAACAAGACACACCCACAACTATCCCCATTGCTGCATTCTGGACCAACTGAAGCTTCCAGATGATCTGCTAGGGCAGCCCCATGTAGCAAATGTTTCAGTAATTTAATTGGGAGTAACTAAGGTGTGAGTGACCATGAGGAGGGCCTCCTGGTTCAGGAATGGACACAACTGTACATAAGCCACAGTTGTGCAAAAGCCCCCCACCGCGCCCCAGACTATGGCTGCCATTTTCTCATATCAAGTCTGAACAAAAATTTCCTCCAGGAATTGAAACTAATTCATAATACTACCATCCAATTTATTGTGTGCTTTGTCGTAATTTTAAATGGCTTAATGTTGTCTTTATGTTTTCATTATTCTATTCTTTACCTTGTGTTTTTAAGAGAAAGGACGTTTAAAAATAATTCTTATTAATGACAATTATTGAATTAAACAGTATTCATTTGCTTCAGTAATCATCTGTGATTCTGCACATGATTTCCTGAGTTTATTTTAGAACAGACATACATATAATTGGAATGATTATATGTCAGGGTATCATTTAAGTCATATTTACACCCTTCAGGAATCTGAGTCTGTGTACTATAACAGGCACTATATATAACATGCACTTTGAAGTTGAAAATGATATGTTCTTTGGAATAGTTCAGGATTATATATTATTAATTTCTCTCTGGGTTTTTTTAAACACAGAGTTTGGTTTTGATGCCATAGTTCACAAATTATCAGTGGGGACCATTGAATTCTAAGGATTTGGGTTTTTTTTTCCCATCTCACCATCCAAATTAGACAAGAGAATAAACTTATCAGTGCTAATAATTTTTGTGCTATCCCTGAAAGAGCTTGAAAAAAGTAAGTTGATTATTTCCATAGATGGTTTTTGCTGACCTTTTGAAAACAAAACAAAACTAACTTTTTTTGAAAGGAATAATTGTCTAGTTCAAAAGAGCAAGAGTCAAAAAGTAATGTTTGGTAAGGAAAGCTGAGCTCCTTGATCCTAACATTTTAAAATATATAGAGACCAAATATTTTTGTTATTTCAACTTTCCTTGTGAACTCAAACAACTTTATTTTATTTCTCTCTCGTGTGTAGAACTTTCCTATGGATTAACAGCATGAAAAAGAAAAACATTTAGCCCAGAGAAAATATATATGGTTGATTTATATGAATGCACTGAATTTGTTTTTAAATAGTTGGGTCTAGATTATGCATTTTATGAATTCAACAACTTTTTGAGATTGCCTTTTGATCTAAACATTTAAATTTAGTATAACTCATGCAGAGATACCATTATGGATTAACATTCTGTTCTTGTTTCTTTTACTTCAAGGATCTTGTGTTTCAAAATACCTCACAGGTGACATTCACCCTTTAAAAAATAATAATAAAAGCATAAAAATGTTCAGCCGACTGAGAGAATGAATCATATTGTTAAGCCTTTTGTTTTTCCTAATGTCCACAGAAAGCTCACAACTATTGTCTAACCTCATACACTAAAATATACTATGTTTGACATAGTAGTAAGAAAAATTAAAAGTGGAGAAAGACTAACAAGGTCTAATATCTGTGTCTAACTGATCCCTGTTTTTTTCTATTAGAGTAGCAGAGAAATATTTTATTTTAGGACATTTAGTTGTATGCAGATTTTTAACCTTCCACTTAGTCTCAATCTATTACCTTTTTCCACAGCTGTTAATAGTTGAAAGGAGTGTAACTGTTAAGTTTGACTTCATGATACTTGAAAGGCCAAGCTGCTAGAAAATAATTATAAATGTTGTATTGCTGCTTAAAATAAAAACATAGCTAAAAATTAGAAACGATTCTCTTTTGATCTAAAATATGATTGTGCAAACTTTTGGCTTGCCTGGGTCACACTGAGTGAGAAGGCATTGTCTTGGGCTGCATATAAATATACTGTATATAATATACAGTAGCTAATAAGGGCTCAGTGGATAGGATGCTGAGCTTGTTGATCAGAAAGATTGGCAGTTTTGCGGTTCGAATCCCTAGCACTGTGTAACAGAGTGAGCTCTCATTACTTGTACCAGCTTCTGCCAACCTAGAAGTTCGAAAGCATGTAAAAATGCACATAGAAAAATGCATATAGAGACGACTTTGGTGGGAAGGTAACAGCATTCCATGTGCCTTCAGCATTTAGTCATGCTGGCCACATGACCACGGAGACATCTTCGGACAGCGCTGGCTCTTTGGCTTTGTAACAGAGATGAGCACTGCCCCCTAGAGCTGGAAACTACTAGCACATATGTGCGAGGGGAACATTTACCTTTAATGTCCAGAGATGCATGTAACTTGTGGGCAGTGGATTGGACATGCCTGATCTAGAACATTTTGATTTCAATCAATGCAAAAGATCAGTCCAATTATCACAGTTAAGAATTTAAAATCAAATTAGGTTCAAGTTGGGGATCAAGTAATATTTGGTCTATGTATGTACAGTATGTATGTACATACAGTTGCATTTGTGTGTGTTCACTGAATTCTTATACATAAGAATGTACTTTTGCTGAAATAGATTTAAACATAGCATCTCTAAAATGTACTTGGAATTGAAATTCTAGTACTGAAGAATCAGTACTGATTTACTAAAGGGAATAGGGAAGTTGAAGTTCTTATAATCCAATCAGTTCCTTAGCACAAAATCTTAAAAGTCACCAAACCATTGAAGTTTAGAATTTAACACTGGAAATCAACCTCATGCCAAGAAGACTGACTCACAATTCACAAGATTAAATTAATCAGCATTTTAAAAATGGTATGGACACAATGTATTAGCTGCAAGAAATCAGGAAACAAGGCTGTTCAAATGACTACAAGTATATTCTATGCTAACTCTCTGCAAGAATCGGAACTTCTTCTGAGTCAAACTTGAAACTGCCAGAATGAAGCTACCTTCTTGGCTTTGCTGTTGGCCCAAAATAAGCCATCTTATTTGTTTCTGGTAGTAGCTGACATACCGGCAGAAGGGCTGGGTTCTGTGTCTCTCCACATTCATATAGCATGTTGTTATCCACTAGGAGCCTCTACTTGAACATATTGGTTTTACATTTAGGCTCTCCAATTCTCAACCTATTCAGGATCCTCCAAGTAGTATAAAGGGAGATCAGATTCTTCATCCATATCCTCCTTTAATGTTATTCCTTGCTCAATGGTCTCCTTTCTCCATCTTTTAATTCAATTTTGTTCTTGTGTATTTTTATGTCCCTGCTACACGTTAATCTGTGTGCAGTTCGACATGCAGCTAAACCCACCTATCCTCCAATAAAACAGACCAGTGTATACATCTGAATGCTTTATTGAAGGAACAGGATATGGTGAAATTGGGGAAAATAGGAATACATACAATGAGAACTAAATTCAAGATAGAGTAACCTTGAGTTACTGCTGACCAAACAATTAATAAATACAAGTAATTTCAATCTCACCAGCGATGCTCTCTGTGGAGGATGTGGGTTTGCCCTTGGATGACCATGTGCCACAGATTAAGTTGGACTCTTCTTTGTGTCTCTGTGATGACCCAGGGTGGGATACAAAAACAACACAGGCACAAAAACAGGTGACGTCCCTTTAATTCCTTTAACTTGGCTTCAAAGCTCCAAATATCCTTGACTGGAGACAAAAAACTTCCCACAAACAGTTGCAAAAAGGAGGAAATGCCATTTAAACTAAAAATACCTATAAATTATAAATAGAAAAAAAACAACACAAACCACACTGAAGCAATTAAGGGAAACAGGCAAGATAAGGGCTTGAAGACGTCCACAGATATCGGAATACACACTGGGAATGACACCAAACTCAGGTAAGAATGGACAGACTAGAAATATTTTCATGCTTCGTTTCCAGCACTGGCTTATGCACAGTCTGTCCTTTTAAATAGTTCTCACAGCTGCAGCCCATGAAGGGAATCAAGGCCTTTTCCTCACCCATAGACCATGCCATTCACATTTCTCCCTTATCCTCCTCCCTGCATGCCCTAGAATGGAGAGGGGATGGGCCTGGGTCCTCCTCTGACTGCCCAGCCAGCCTGTGTCCTTCCCCAGCCTCCTCCACAACATCTGGAGCCACACTTCCACTCCCTGTTGGCTGTTCTTCCCTCGGAGTCAGTCACCAACAGGGGAATGACAGTCACTGCCTTCTCCAAATGCTAAAGGAATGGAGTCTGGCTTCCTAGTGTGCACTCCTTTTGAGAGTAGGAGCTGATGGGTAAAGAGGTTGGGTCAGCTTCAAACAATATAATTGGTAATTGTCTTTCCGGCCATTAGATGGGGCTTGAGAGCAACAACAGTATATAGAGGTTATATACTGGAGTATGACATGTATCCTCAAGGATATTTGTTCTTGCTATAAAGCTGTTTCTGGATCTGAGTCGGCAGGCTTGGGGCATCTGTCAAGTCAAAGGATGTCAAGCATCATTTCCTTGCTTAGTTCTCTTTGTATCTGCTGCTACTTTTCTCTTAATCTTAGATGGGCCATTGCCTTCTTGGATATTTCCTAAATTGGTGACAACCTGTCACTAAATCTTCACAGATAATGATACCAACTTCTTTCTCATGTGCAGATATACCCCACACTGGAGCAGCATATTCTGCTGCAGAGATGCTCAAGGCCAAAGCTTGAAAGACTCTGAATATGAACTAGTAATAGTCAAGGCAAATTGGCAGTAGAGAAAGAGTCGACAGAATTCAAAGTGGGATGGACTTAGATGTCTTGGGGATGCAAAGGGACTAGAGACTGATAATGCAATTACTCCCCTTCTTGGGCTCAGCCTTGTCATCTCCTACATACAGACCAGATTTAAAATGTGTAGCTAGATTAAGTCAAGGCACATTTTTGCAAGTTTACTATCCTAATATTTTTTTAAAAAACTATGTTTATTTTACATTTGAAATGTTTTTCAATGAATGTCGCTCTCCAACTGGAATGGAGAAACATTAGCCATCTTTTGAAGACATCCGAGGAAAGGAATCTATGGGATATGATATTGTGAGAGAAGCCAACAATAAAATAGGTGAAATTAAACTTCAAGTGAATCAATCTTGCAAAAGGACAGCAGAGTAGAAGCTTTGCATGAAAAAGCTGCCAAATTCTGTTCCTGACGTCTTTCTTCCCAGAAAATTGTCTGGCAGATAATTTTGATAGTCATTTGCAGCCTGACCCTCTGGGACCGCAATTTCAGAAGTCCCAGCCAGAATTGCCAAGGCATCAGCCTAAGGCAGGCTGGAAAAGTCAATTCTGAGCAAGTTATAGCATAGAAAAAGCTGCTTTACACACATCACATGAATTTTCTCCTTAAGTAGACTTAATTACAGTAGGGATAAGCTATGCATCTCCACAAGTTTGAACAGCTGAAGCAGATCTTTGTGCATTAGGAAATACATAACCCAGGATGGATTTATGGGTGAATTCAAGGTGGGTGCCCCCGCTTTTTAAATGAGTCTGTATGTGTTGTGTTGATTTATCAAATGCTGTATTATTTATGTTGTATGAATGTTTTTTTAAATAAATATTTGATTGATTTTTAAAAATATTTTGGATTTGGGCAATGCCTAAATCTAAACAAATAAATAAATAGGCTGAAATGTTTCATTTTGTTATCTTATATCTTCTAGGCTATTGTTGCATAGGAACTTTTACCAGACTTTTCAAAAATAAAGCTTTTCAGATACTTGGTGAATATTTTCTTAAATTCATTCAAAGATAATCTCTTTATTCCACATTTTTCGTATCTATTTTTTGTAATCCAGTGTCAGAAGAAAGCTGCTTAAATATTCTTTCTGAAATGTTTGTACCTTGGAGGATACAGTTTTACTATATGCATTTGGTATATTCATTAGCCACTTTTTTCGCCAGTAAGTATGCACATTAAAATAACCTGAATCAAAATTTAGATGTAGCAAATTTAGATGCAACAAATTCATTTTACAATAATGTGTGATGCTAGCAGTGCTTGATTTTGAAGAACACAACTGTTTCTTTAATTTACCATATTTTCAAAGCAACAAGCAGTACAATAACAGCTCAAAGTTTAATCTGTGTTTAGGGAAACTCCTGCAATACTTTCTTAACTAACTCAGAGTTTCATTGCTTAGTAAATGTTATTACTTTTATGCAATAGTTGAATGAACTCTCATGATTTATCTGTAGTCTCATAAAATATTCTTGAAGCCATGATGGATCTCTGATTGAAAATACAAGAAAGAATATTCTTCAAACCTAGTGTACTAATATATTTTGTGACACTTCTTAAATCAAAGATCAGTAAATTTAGGTTGGATTTCACAGACTTATTAAGAAGTTAGTAGTGGAGTATCTGGTTTTAGGATAATCAATATTTTTCAGGCCATGGAATAACTGAGTAAATCTGATGATCATCAAAAATCTCATGAGGGTACAAATATTGAAAACTGAATTGGAATTCACTGTGTGTACTTATAGTTTGCTGGGTTTGGTTTGGTTTTTGCAAAGGGAGATATGAAAAAAAACTTAGGTGTTTACAAGCCCTCCCTTTTGTATTCAGTGTAAAGAACAGCAAATTTTCTCTTCCTTGTACAGTATATATTGTTTTTTTAAAAAAAAAAAACTGTTACAATGACAGACAGAAACTTTATTTTAATCATTGGCCAATAAAACCACATTTAGTAAACAAAAAAAGCAAACTTAACACATAACATCAATGATTACTGGCAACCATTGTGGGTGAAGCTTATAAATAATGTAACACAATTTTATCACTTTTGGAGGAACATATTTGTCCTGATTATCTAACAAATAATGCAGATAAAAACTGTGGAAATTTAGTTTTATAAAAAAAAGGAGGGGGAATCAGCTGATGGCAAATGTCATTGTAAAACTGGGCCTACAAAGAATTTGGTTTCCACAGCACTTGGTCCCAGGAACAGTGTCACATGTTACAATATTTTTTTCTATATTCCCTTTCCAAACCAGCTATGGGGAGAGCATTTAATCTAACTAAAGATAAAAAAATTCTGAATTTGGGAACTGTGACATGATATAAATAAGAAGCTGCTATATAAGAGCTAAATTTGGATTGTTTACAAATGTGTTGTGAGTGAAAGCAGCAATTTCTGCTTAGTCGTTTTATATCTCAAGATCCTTTGCTTTAATATTGATCTAGCTTTATCTAGACTTAAAGTTGAGATGGCATCACTGGAAGATCCATACTGGGTTTGTTTCTTTTGGACAGCTGTTTCCCAAGTCGACTTGGAGTTGTAAGCCAATATTTTATGAGTCAGTCCACTAAGACTATGATGCTGTTTTAGTCAGTAGGTAAAGATATTCTTCCTGTGAGTTACTGCAATTGAGACATAGCAAGTAATCTGGAAGATGCTTTTTAGAAATTTTGTTTGAATTTTTTCCAAGTTAAACAGGCTGTTTTATATATATGGTGAGTCCCCCTCCACATAGCAGTTATGTTCAGGCTTTCTCTGCAAAGAGCTTAATTGTGAAGAGATAAACTGTGCTTCTCTGAAAAAAATTAAAAATTAAACAATGAATAGATGATGCAGATCTCTATGCACTGTGAGATACAGAACCCAGGTGGGTATTTCTGCTTCCTGAGGCTTGAAAACCTATCTCTGATTATCTAAAGAACTTAACTTGCTCAATGGACTGCCTGCCTAAATCCCAGCTTCTTTGTTTTTAATATTAGGAAAAAATGAGAATCTTGGTCTTGAAATAGCTTATTATTGATTCCTCCTCACTACAATAATGTGTGAGTGATCTTAAGGTTATTTTAAGGCCAATGAAAGTTAATGATAGAATTACTGAGTCATCAGCAAACAGTAGTAAATTGATATGTCTATGGGCTAATTTGGGGAGATGAAAAGTAAAATTACTTAAGTGAAGAAATAATGAGTCTATATATTAATTAAATAAAACAGAAGCAATACACATCCTTGCCTAACTCCCCTCCTTACTGGAATTTCCTTAGTGACATGTCCTTGGTAGCTGCACCTGACCTTCAGTCTTGTGTTCTCATGAATTTTAATGAGCAACAGAAGCAGACATTTGTCTATTGTGATGTATTTCAATTTACATCACAGTTTAGATCTAAATACTGTATTGAAAGCTGACATAAAATCAATAAATGCTGCATAAATGCTGTCCAGATTTGTGGGTATATTTTTCTACTAGATGTTGCAGCACCTTAGCACAGTCTAACATTGATCAGCCTGTTCTAAACCCACCCTGTTCATTGATAAGAATGTTTTCAGGTTCAAGCCAGTCAAATAATTTATCCTCAGATCAGTATCTCTCCACCTAACCCACTTTAAGATGTGTGCAGCATGCTGGCTGAGAAATTCTGGGCATTGAAATCCACACATTTTAAAGAGGGCAAGGTTGAGAAACACAAGTGTAAATGTTTAGCATATATTTTGCTAATCTAATTCCATTAATTGAGTGGAAGTTAGCTGGGACATCTTCTTTGTTCTTCTTATATATAGTTATTACAATAGTCAAAACCCAATTGTCTGTTATCAGTCAAGCATTTATTGCTGTGAAAAGTGAAGCTAACACTAGAATTCACCATTCTAAATTATTATTTTTTATTACTTCACTAGCTTGAGCTGGGAAATTTACCCAGTTTGAACTTTTTAATGATACTTTCTGATTTCTGAACATGAGACTAAGGCCCAATGCAGAAGAGAAGTCACACCAAATCTGCTTGTGAGTTCTCCATGGAAGAATATAGGGTATTATAATGAAATTTAAAAGAACAAGCAGGATAATGAAAAAAAAACAACCTTAAAGAGAATAATCAGAACAAAAACTTCAGATTATATATGTTTATGATTACATATGTAATAGAGAGAGAGGTATAAATTATTTAAATGCCCAATGTTCAAAAATTTTCAATTTTTAAGAGATTTGTACATATGAAAGTAATCTTCTAGAGGAAAAATATATAGCTTAAAAATAACTAGTGAATAAAACTTTCCTAAATGATAGATTCATTAAAGCTGAAATCATTTCTTAAATTTTCTGTATTTCATGTTACTTTCCAGAAATACAATTCTGATGACCAGCTGGGATTAAGTATTTTTTAAAAATAATTAGGGATCTTCTGTACTTTGACAATACATATGGAGTTTCTATATAACAATATGTATTGTTATATAGAGAAGAGACTTATTATATAAAGAAGAGATTGGGGTTG
Source organism: Pseudonaja textilis (assembly GCF_049901715.1). Taxonomy (NCBI): domain Eukaryota; kingdom Metazoa; phylum Chordata; class Lepidosauria; order Squamata; family Elapidae; genus Pseudonaja; species Pseudonaja textilis. The sequence continues at coordinate 21,188,490 of NC_141993.1, forward strand.
GATAGTCACTTGTGTGAAATGGTATAGGGTCTCCTGCTTGAGCAGTGGGCTGGACTAGAAGACCTCCAAGGTCCCTTCAAGCTCTATTCTGATTGAAATAACTGTAGGTTTTGAAATGGCATTCAAAATAAGGAATGGAGGTTTTTGATTGCAGTGAGCTAGCTATGTGCACTCTGTCCATGGTGCTGAAAATGTATTTTTTCATCCTTCTTAAACACTGAACAATCTTCTCTGATGTCCTGCTTTCTGGAATGTAACATTCAATATAAATAATTACTAACAATCAGAAATTGCTATGACTTCATTTTGAAAATTGTCTTATTTCTGTCTTCTCTCTCTTTCTTTTCCATGCACAAAAATTTAAATATACTTATTTACATGCATACTTTTAACTAGAAAGAAAAGCATTCATTTTAATGTTCTTCCACATATTTATTTTATTTATTTATTTAATTTATTTACTATTAATCTTATATGCTGCCCATATCTCCAGAGACAATGATTATTAGCATACAGACAGACTGTAGTGTGTTATCATTAGAAGTTATCCCTGTTCATGTAACTTGAGGGATTCTGAGTCAATTGGACACACATTCCTAATGTTACCTTATATGGACGATTGAGAAAGGCAGAACATTTTCTTGAGTAAAAGATCTAAAATAAAAGAGGCGCACAAATGAGTTTATTCTTATTAGATCAGCTGGATAATGTAGTAAGGTTTTAAAAAGCAAAAAAAAGGAGATACAGTTTTTTTTAATGTAGGGTGTTATATGGAAGCAATATGGACAGTTTTCATCTCTTAATTGCAAAGACTGTAATTTTTTTCCTTTTTCTTTTTTGCTATTGCACAACCTAGTTTCTGACCTAAATAAACAAAAAACTAATACTTAACTGATGACTGCTCCAAATAAGATTAAGTCAGCATCCAAACTATGACATGGCTTGTTTTATAGACCAATGATAATAATTATAAATAACTTAAATATTGTTTTAGGTGTGTTTGTCAAGGATAGTGAATCACTGCTCCTGCTCTTTTTTTGATTGATGTATGACTGCCTCTGCAAGTAGCTATTGTTCTACAATGTTATAAATTGTACAAATGTTAAGGCCTTAGGTTCATTGTTTATAATAACCAAGTAACATAAAACTCACATGAATATGCCCAAAATGTAACACCCAGTAATTTTTATAAGATCCTGAGTAAAGACTCTGATGCTTTAAGCCACAGGTGTCAACTCAAGGCCCGTGGGCTGGATCAGGCCCATGGGGTGCTTAAATCTGGCCCACGGGGCTGGCCTGGAAATAGCAAAGGATGGCCCATGGTGCCTCTGGCACAGGGTGGGCATGTGCGGTGGCTCCGTGCCATTTTCAACCTGGATGGTCTCCTGCAGCACTTTGCCAGCCAAAATGAGGGCATGGGGGGCATGTTTGGTTCCCTGTGACCTATTTGGGCCATCAGAGTGCTGCAGGAGGCTGTCCAGGATGATAATGGGCAACATAGGGGCGGCGCACAGCTCCCCACCCTGTTTTGGCCAGCAAAGTGCTTCAGGAGGCCATCTAGGCTGAAAATGGGGTGCGGGGGACATATATGTTTTGGCCAGCAGGGTGTGCAGGCAGTGTCCCTCCCATCTCTCCCTGCCCCCCCGGCCCATGGAGATCTACAATGCTGATCTGGCCCTTCAAGAAATCCAGTTTGACACTCCAGCTTTAAACATATAGACAACTGCTACATTCAACCCCTTGTGATCCAAAGCACATTTTTGGAATCAAACACAAAGCAGTGTAGCCTTAGTTACTAGTCAAACTAACCAATTATACTTGGTTCCAAAAATATGCTTTGGATCAGAGGTTTACTTAAATGAATTAAAATTGTTATGGTTTACTTATGGGACATTTTATGGATCAATATCTAGCCATGTTCCATAACATAAAATGCCTAAATAATTTTAAATTTATACAACATTTGTTTTAATATCAGTAAAACAGCTATTTCTTTATTTTTTTTATTAAAATTCACATATGACTTTAATTTGGTTACATATTGTTAAGACTAGAGTGCCTTTAATAATAGATTACACTTATTTAATAGCTGATCCTATAGTTACAACATTAGAGAAATTGTATCATCACCTCTATGTCAACTCAAAAAAGACCTTTGATGTGTTCTGCTTGCTAAAAAGAATCCTTTATTATTGAAATCCAAGTATTGTTATTATATTTTTATCCTGCTTTTCTTATACATACTGTATCATCTTGCATCTTATTTTCAAGAATTGTATGAGTTGGGTTGGGTTGTCCCAAAGTCACCCAGTTGACTTTCATTCCTAGAATGAAACCTAGAACTCACAGTCCACTGTTTTTTGGGGCCAGCACTTTAACCACTACACCAAATTGTCTATCTGTGGTCAAGGTATGCACTATTACAATTGAAGCTTAAATAATAAGGACCCCCGGAAGTTAAGTAATATATTATTCATTTGCTAAATTTATTTCTTTGTAAAAAAAAAATTATTTGCTGTCTGTCACTCTGTAGAGCTACTCTAGGCAGCTTACAACAATCAAAATGGAGAGATGAAAAGAAATATAAACATAACATTAGCAAAATAATGGAATACTAGAACAAACAATGAAAAAGAAAACTGAGAATAAAAGATGGGCAGGTAGAGAAGCAGAGAGCAAGAGGAGAGGTAAGATTGCCTAATTTACCTAACATTTTGATTTCAAAACCTCTTTACAAATGCAATACGCAGTAAATGAACTGCAAATGGACTGTAATATAAGGCACTTTAAACAAAGAATTATAACATGTATTATTTTCAACAAAACAAAGTTGAATGTATTCATATGTGCATGATCACAGACAATCAGCTAAGCATAAAATAATCAGTTTAAACTGATACATACAGACCAGAATACATATAACACAAACAAACAAAAATCAGCAAAAGAATCTCAATAGAAATTTTAAAAACCTATAATCTTCAGATTCAGAAGGTGCTTAATGTCAGGCTTCTTGGCAGCAGTCTAAAACCAAAAGTGATTCACCCGCTCCCCAAACAATATCTTAGATCTTCAGAGTTCCTTTTAGCAAGATCAATTGATATGAAAGGGATAGGGTTACAAGGGATAGAGTTAGCAACTGGATTATTTCCAGTTTAGAATCACTATATCTTCTTGTAAATTATGATTGGTACATTCTGAGTTTCTTCCTTAACGTCTTTCTGTGATCTGACGACAAAATAGATTTCTCCAGAGATAGCAAGAAGTTTGCAGTTGGCTGCTTATATAACCTTTATTAGTCTGGCTCTTAAAGATTACAGTTAGTAATCTTTGGAAATGTACTTTTAGGTGTTTTTTTTTAAAGAAGGTTGACAAAGTAGATTGACCTTTCCCCCCCAAAAAAATATCAAAAACATGAAGAACTGTTGTGAAATTGTGCTACTAATCAAAATTATTTGTTCCAGATGAACCTGCACTCTAATAATGGCTCACACCGCCAGTGTACGAGTTGTCTCAATTCAGCACACCATATCAATGATTTATAAATTAAAAGAAGGAGCATGGTGGCTTATGAAGTTAGGACACTGGCAGATGATTGGTATTCAACTGCTGATGATTGGTAGGCTGGTATTCAAGCTCCAGTCCTGCTTACCAAGTTGAAATGGGTGACTGCAAGTAGCAACAGCACATAAGACTTATATACTGCTCCATTTCAATGGACAACTTAGTGGGGACATGAAAGGAGTTTCCAACTAGGTGTTCCCCAGGCAACAGTGATCTCACCATTCAATTTTTTTTCAACCCGGAAGCACTTCAGTGTTCCCAGCACAACTGCAATAGTAGTAGTTAAGATAACACAAGGGTTTGGAACATGGCTTCTGAATAATATATTTTAATACTATTAAAGATATACTATAAAGATCTAATGGGATAATTTGAGATAATTTGATTTATAATTCCAGTCATATCATTTATGTCAGTTCACTATTTCATAATGCTTATAAATGTTCAGGTAACACAAATTAGCAAATATTATCAAATAATTCCTGTTTGGCTTAAAGTTATACCAATTTTAAATAGAAGGAATATGACAAATCTGATGTATAGAAATGAAACTAATAGCCATACAGAACAATCATTGAATCACTTTAGTTAGACACAACCCTGGTAAAACTATGGACGTTGTATAGTGAATTAGTCATAAGTAAAATTTAATATAAAATAATGTGTAATAAAATAGAAGAAAATTATTTTACAAAGGAAAATGTAATGATAAAATAGCTTGTATCTTGGAATGATTCTTGGCACAGATGGAAATTCACACTTGCATAAAGCAATGCCAAGGAATTTTAAAATTCCCTGAAATGCATGATAATCCTGGAAACAGAAAAATGGCATTTAAAAAATGTTTAATTTCCTGGCATTTGCTAGCTCTACAAAATGTGGACTATCTGATTAATTTGGAAAGAAAATGTGGGTGTTGTTAAAAAGGAAGAGATTTCTGCTAGAAGAGCAGGGAACAGAAGAAATAGGAGAAAAAAAATGGTGTGTAATAAAATGTATTACATTTTTAAATTATTTACTTGAAATTGATTACCACACATTGTACAAATCTACACTTTCACACCTTGTAGAAAAGTTGTGAATATGCATATTTTCTGTCAATCTTTTGACTACAATTGATTTTTTAGTAAAAGTACTAGTAATATTCCATTTTAAATCCTTTATTTAGGTTGCTTCAGTTTTGCCAGCTCCTTGAAAAGCTCTTTCTGAACCAAAATATAAAACAAATGCATACAAAATTTCAGGCTTTGTATGTGAATGTCTCTGCATTTGTATAGCATCTGACATTTATCAGCTGAAAAGGGATGATGACTCAGAATGTTTAGCTGCCCAGGGAATCAAGCAGTTTAGAATTCATTTTTGGCGAGGAAGAGAATATTGTCAATTTGGCTAAGATTATAATCTCACTTGGAGGTTGGTCGAGGACTAGTAAGAAATCTAACACAGAAGGAGGGCAAACCAAATCATGCTAAGGGAGAGGTTCACTATGGGAAATGCTCACAGTGGACCATAAAAGCAGCTTCATTTAGTCTACAGGATTTCCAATGTCAATACCATTTCAATAATGTCCTTCTCTCTGCTTAGCTTTTTGCACAGAGCTGTTTCTTCATTACTGTTTCATTCCTATTCTGTTCTGTTGTATTCTTCTCTTACATGAGATTATCTTGTCCTTTAAATCAGTTGTCTCCAATCTTTCTAGCTCACACTGATGGAGGCAGCAGCAGAGGGTGGTTTCATACATGCATGCCACTTTCACAAATGCAGCTTTGCATACACGGGCACATATCTATGCACTCAACCACTTCTATGGCCCAGTTCTGAATGGGCTCTGGCCCAGCATTAAGATGTGGCCTGGGGGTTGGGCACCCTTGCTTTAAATGACTCTAACATTGATACTACTGGTTGTTCATAGACACTGTAGCAAAGTCCTTATGTATTTCTTTTTACTTATCAAATGAAGGTACCACCCATCTCATTCTCAGATTTATTTACCATCATTTAAATTCAGGAAATTTAACCTTTTCATAAACATATGTATGCACACACGCATACAGAGAGAGGGGGGAGGGAGGAAGGGAGGGAGGGAGGGAGAGAGAGAGATGGTTGTCATGTTAATTTTTCAATTCAACAAAATAAATCACCATTTCTTTTTAAAGAGGGAATATTATTTTTAACTTAATAAGATGCATTTTAAAAACAAATAAATGTTTTTAAATGTAGCTGTAAGAAAGTAATATAATTTATTCAAGAATATAATTTATTCATGATTATGTGCCATTGAGTTGACATCAAGACTTAGCAACCATTAGAATATTTTCCTCTTGATGATCTGAATGATTCTAACCTGGTCCTTCAGGTTTTCCAACAATGCACCTGTTACAAACTTGCTGCTGATGGTTCTTTACTATTTCCTTCCACTTTTTCCAACGTTGCAGCATTCCCCAGAGGGGTAGGTCTTCACATAGTGTTTCTGAAATAGGATAGTTTGAGCTTGATCATTAAAGCATCAATGAGAATTCTGGAATGATATATTTGATGAACCAATTGATTGTGTTCTTGTCCAATCTTCTCCAACAACAAAGATCAAAAACATCAATACTATCCTGGTTCATTATGGTTCAACTTTTGCTTTCCTAGAGTATTACAGAGAATTAGAAAGGCTTGCACTGTTCTGAACTTTGCATCTGGATATCTCAAGGGTCTTCAAATTTGGCAAGTTTAAGACTTGTGGACTTCAACACCCAGAATTCCTGACATAACTGGAGGAGGGCTTCTGGGAGTTGAAGTCCACAAATTTTAAAGCTGTCAAGTTTGAAGACCCCTGGGATATCTTTTCCAAGGCCTTCATGGATGCTTTACCAAGTGCTATTCCGAATACAGTATATTTCTTGCATGCTTGTTGCTTAACTGTTGGTAGTTGATCCTAAAAGGCAGCTACCTACCATTTCCATGCCTTCATTGTCAGTTCTAAGGCTGGTGGATGTATCCGTTCTCAACAGGTTGATCTACTTTGTATTTAATTTTAGTCCTTTTTTTCACTATACACCTTATCTTTTATTATTGAATCTTGCAGATCTTCTGGGGTTCTTGGCTAGTGTCAGGTTAATGTCATCACCACAGTGCAGGTTATTGATGTGGCTGTCAACTCTGAAGCAAGCCTGGATGAAGCCATCTTGTTCTGTCTCACAGTTGCCATGATGCCTGCGAAAGAGGGAGAGGAGGGGAAGTAGATAGCCCAGCTTACAGTCAAAATAAAAAAGTTTTTCTGTGGGAACCAAAGGTCATCGTAAGAGATGGCTGGGGAAGGAGAGGAGCCTGCCAGCCACTTTCATTGGACAATGTGACTCATGACACTGGAGAAGGGGAGGAGGTATTATTCTTTTAATTAGGTGGAAATCATGGGAACCTTCAAAATTGGTTTTCACGGGCTGTGCAAATAGGATGTATCCAATAAACACGTTCTTAGAGGAATTTACCTGCCTTGGAGTTCTGCTTTCAATGGGTGCATTACTCGGAATGCCGAGAGTGGCTGTCTCCAATTTTAAAACTACACTCATCTTCTTCCATCTCAGCTTACCTTTATATATTTAGCACATAAAATGAATAAATAAGGGAGGGAATTTACAGACTTGCCTCACTTCTTGACTAACTGAGCCAATGTCTTTCACTATGTCTGTCCTTAGCAGTAGGATACTGTGAAGCTTTCAGTTTTGCACGCTCTCTGATGATGAAAGAACAGATGGCAGCTAGGAACCCCACGACCTTCAGATATTGCTGAATTAAAATTCCCAACAACTACCACCACTGCCTCGATTTACAATAGTTCATTTAGTGACTTTTTCAAGTTACAGCAGCACTGAAAAAAGTGACTTACGGCCATTTTCTACAATTATGACCATTGCAGATCCCCACGGTCACATAATCAAAATTCAGATGCTTGGTGACCGACTCATATTTATGACAGTTGCAGTGTCCCAGGGTCATGTGGATCCCCTTTTGCGACCTTCTGACAAGCAAAGTCAATGGGGAAGCCAGATTCACTTAACAACCATGTTACTAACTTAACAAATGCAGCAATTCCCTTAGCCAATGTAGCAAGAAAAGCCATAAAATGGGGCAAAGCTTTAGTTAAAAAATGTCTTGCTTAGTAACAGAAATTTGGGGATCATTGAGGTCATTCAGTCGAGGACTACATGTACTTCCTACAATTCATGAAAGCTGAAGTTCTGTAAAATGATCAAGCCAGCAATTATCATCTGTAAATGTTCATGCTTGGTGGACATGTAATCCCCACCCATCCCCCAAAAATGGTTTCAAATACATCCTTTTATAGAGAGTCATCGTGTAATTTGAATAATAGTAATAATATATACACATTAAAATAAAATAATTGAGTTACTACCAAATAAGTAAGGTTTCAATAGAAGTAAGGTTTATATTCTTCATCAATATGACCATTGTAATAGAGTTGGCACTATCTTGGGCTGGAGAGTCTTCTATGGATTTAGACTGCAAAGGTAAATATACTTAGAACCGCATCAGCCTTAGGTATCTTTGATTGTCAAATCTATTCATAAATATTCCTGCTTAAAGTTCTCCCAAGTATCACATCTACTATGAAATAATTACAATAATATTTAAGCAGGGGTAATAATTGATGTATTCAATCTATTTTCCTCTACTGATTAAATCAGCTCCATAGTAACATCTATTTTTTATATGTTAAAAATACCAACTAAGACCCATTTTTTTCATGTAAATTAGAGAGCACGTACAAAGTAATTTTAGTATATTGCTTTGTATCATTTAAAGATAATGCTGAAACCTGCTACCATATACACAGTATGTAGAGAATTCTCATTACTGCATACTATCTGATACAAAGTAAAGAATATCTTCATTACCTTGACAGTGGCTTATGATATAATTACTGTATTAAGGAGAAAATTGTGAATAATTCAACAAAGAAAGAGCAAGCCATTTATTTGCAAGCCATTTTTTTTTATCTTTCCTGTCTTATACAGCTTCTCCCCTAGGAAAATTTGCTTAATTTAATTGGTGTATGCAGCATTTGGCAAAAGAGAATCTAATCAGGCAACTCAGAAACATACAGAAGGAAATAGAAGAAATTGTAGCTCAGTTGTGAAGCATTTCATAAATATTCTTTCATATATAGTGAATGTACGGATTAGACTCAAGATCATAGAATGTGTTTAACGTGATTTTACTGGCATGTTGACACCTGGTTAAAAAAAACATATAAAGGGGGAAAAAATAAGATTAAAGGGGGGGGAAATAAGATTAAAATAAGATTGTTTCTTTTCTCAGACATGACAAGATTATGTATAAGCCCACAGAGATAAGTGATTCTATCCTCAATTAAGTGAAACTGGATGAAAGCCAGAAAATTGATTTCAATTTATTACTTGGGCATATGTTTTCATGCAATGGGGATGCAAACTCTTTTCATGGCTGGAAATCCACACAATGCTTTTTCCTCACAATTACAGGTACATAAAAGCTGCAAACACCAAATTCCCATCTATTGCGCACTTGTAAATGGGAAAAGGCAGGCTGCCAGAAAAAGGGGGGAAAAGAATACTCATGAGATAATAATCCTATGACAGTCTTACAAGTGAATGACTGAAGGAATATACATTGCATTTTCTGAGCTTATTTGAAACAGTAACTGAAAGTTAACTAAAAGTCCTTGGGGGCTTTTTAAAAGGGACAATTTGGTCAATGTAAAGGGATTAAAAGTTGGAAGCAGACACTCCAGTTTTCACTGCAAATGGAAGCCCATCTAAACACAGGAGGTGGCATAATTTCTCTGCCTTTGGCAACACACATTTCCTTTTACAGAAACATATATTAATGAATGAATGAATAAGTCAATTATTAGGCAACTACAAGCAAAAGAAAATAAATTTAAATCCTCTTATCACAGAGATTTTTGAAATTTGCAATTTAGCAAATTAAATTTAAATGATAAACTAATGTATACAACTCCTAACCATAAATATTGATTTCATTGGATGGGCAAGAATAAATATAACTTTTACACAATTTTCATTAGACTATCTCATCTTATTTAGTACTAGGAGTAGACTAATCATCTTTAGATTTTTTTTTGTTACCACTCAAAAAAAACTTTTTTTTTTATTTTGAAGACACAAAATTTAAAATAAAGGCTACAAATACTCAATTGCACTAATAGGAAACTTCCAACCTTACTACACTTATGTACAATTTTAGAAGTTACAAACCACCAGGAAAACAAACACTTATTGCTATGATTGGTGGATGGTTCTAACAGACGGGTCATTTCTCAAAACTTGTTCTGAAATTTTCTGCCCACTTTGCTGTGATTAAAAGGAGATTACTTCTCATGGTGCTTCTCCTTTGGCTTGACTTTCTTTCAATAATTGCTGAAACCTCTCACTTAAAAGTTGCTTATGACTCCCTCATGAGGTCATATCAGAATCTGTAAAACCCTTTTTATGCCAGATCATTTTTATTTCACCTGTGTTTTTAAATTTTAGATGGAATCATGAGCTATAAAATTCAGCACTGGTGGAATTTACTGTAGAAGGTTAATTTAATTATAAGATAAAGGCTACAAGAATCGGGTAATTGCTGCAGATGGTTACATATACTTTTCACAATTATGTCTAAATCAATTGTATGAAGGCATTTATTGGGTCACCAAACATGGTTCCATAGATATGTATGTGTGTAAAAAACCTCAACAAATTTAAGAACAAAAATGTTGTGTGATGTATATTCAGTACTTTCACTTTTTGTAGAAGTATATCTTAACACAAAAAATTCATTAAAAAAAATAGAATAAACTTAAGTGTATGTTCATTTGCCATTTATTTTATTGCTTCTTTTTGGTAGCTTTAATAATTTTGTATTTTGGAACTCCATTTTAAACATCTCTTACACAACTTTGTTGCAAATGGTCCCAAGACATTTTGTGGAGGAAAATTAATAATTAGACCCATAGAAACTAAGTTATTGTCTTTTCAGTAACAATAAATGCCTATTTTAGCCTTAAAAATCAAATTTAGAGTTTTACTACACTGGAACCTTCAAATTGCTAGACTTTCTGTTGTGGCTCCAGAGTTGGAATCTGTTCCGTTGGCAGATGTGAGCTAAAGCGAAGAGGAAATGGCAGTAAATTATGAGCCGGTTCTGTTGAGTGATTTGGATTGCAGTCAGGATGAGGAAATGGATTTAACTAGGAGAGACGAACCTGATTTAATAGAGCTGTCAGGACCTTCGACCTTCTCTGATTCTTCTCCTCTGGCTGAGAAACAGCCGGGAATAGCTAAACAGGAACACTTGCGAGAGTTTTCTAGTGGGGAGGAGTCTTTGGAAAGAACCTGGCTAGATGTGAGAAACAGACGTAGGATGAGGTGTCAATCTCAATTAGGAAGGAGGCGTCGAGCCAGTGACTAATTAAGGAGATTAACACGCCCTCAAAGAGGATAAAAGGAAACGGCTTGGCTGGCGAGCTTTGCCAGAAGCAAAGTGATTTATGGGAGTGAACACATGGAGAGAACTCTTTGAGGCTTTGGGATTTATAGCCACGTCAGGTTTGCCGGACAGAGTTTGGATTTATTGCTAAGGACTGAAAACCCTTCCACAGTCCTTTTGGGAAAGTTTGCTTTTTGTTTTGTGAACTGCTTGTTTCGTTTTGCCCTCCTGCAATTAAAGGGGAGACATAAAAACTTTCATATATACTCTGGGTGGAAATGAAATTGGCTTAATACAGCCCTTTCCAGATTTTATAATCTTCCTCTGCTTTGACCACAAGAACAGTATAGGGTTCCATGCAAACCACACTTCCCTTCACCCCATTTCTTGCCCTTGGTATCAGTTAAAAAGAAAGGAAAGGAAAGAAAGTTTTTAATGAGGTATCATTAACCCCTGAGAAATTGTCAAAGATGTTCAAGGGAATATCAAATAAGTACTGAAGATTTAATCAATGTGAAGATAGGTAATTATATTATCTTTGGTGGGCATGTAAGAACTGCCAAGAAATATTGGGTTCAGATACATTGATTCAAAAATGGATTTAAATTAAAACTATAAGTTTTTTTAAGATATCATCAATAAGCAGATTGAAATAAAACATGGGATTTTGTTTCTATACAGGATAATGGTGCCAAGAATTTTACATATCCAGAGGGGAAGATACACTAATTTCCATAACTGAAGAGTGGATTGTGGAATTAACGAATTGGCAAAGATGGCAAAACAGACTAGTTTGATGAAAGCCTATGTAGCTTCATTTCTACTTGAAGACCACATTTGGACTTCTTGCTTGAGAAAGATAAAAATGAAGTTCTGATTTTAGGTTTTGATGATTACCTTTATTATGATTAAAATGGCAGCCTTTGTTATTTTTATCGGGTTAAATGAAATCGGGCAGGACTAGCATTTTCATCAATGAAATAATAACAAAACAAAACAAAAAGGCACTCCCATTATTTCTCTGTCTAGTCAGTTCAGTAATAAAATAAAACTTTTCCAGTTTTTCCCCATTTCATTAGAAACTTAAAAAAAAAGTCTAAAGAAATTAGTGATCGGAGGGGAACGGGTATCCTTGCCAACCACCCAACAGCTCAACAGCTGCGGATAGGAAGGCACTACAGAGAGTGATAAATTCATCACAAGAAGAAACCATTGGTTGCCCCCAAACACCACTGGATGACATTGCCAGGCCTCGTTGTTTCAGCAGATTAAGGGAGATACTTAGGGACTATTAACATCCTGGTCAGTGTCTTTTCTCACTTTTACCATCAGGCAGAAGACACAGAAGCATATTCAGCTGGACAAACAGGTTTAAAAATAGCTTTTATCCATGGCTTGTTGACTCCTAAATACAACTACAATCACTCCATGCATACAAGGAAACATATGACCAATTTCTTCCTAATTACTTTTATAAGGACTATTTTCTATATGATTTATGTTGTATTGTATTTTTGTTATGGATAGCACCAGCAAGAGCAAAATCAATTTTGTTGTATATATGTATAATGACAATAAAGGTTATTATTATTATTAGATATCTAGTTGTACTAGCCCAGTGACTGTTTCAGGTCTTGGATTTGTACCAGTAACTGTCAAGGTGTCTTTTTTTTCAGATTGATTTTTGCTGTGCTGCTATGTACAACTTCTTTTTCTTCTTAACTTCCTCTTTTATCCTTTAGGGTATTGAGGGAGACACAAAGTTCTGGTTCTTGCACTTCTGGCATCCTCAACCATTGTTATTTGATGTTGTCTCTGCTTCATGTTCTTTGTTCTTGCATGGTATAGAATCCCAAGACATTCTCTCCAGGTAAGCAAACCACTTAACTTGCTGTCTTTGTATGTAGTTTAAGATTGGTTCTATTCCAGTTCTTTCTCTTATGATCTCATTTTTGTTATTTTATGCCTTCTGGTCACTCTGGCAGCTTTCCTCAAGCATTTCATTTCCGCAGTGATTAACTTTCACTTATGTTTTATTGCAAGTGTCCATGTTTGGCACCGGTAACACAGGATGAGAATGAATACTCATACATTTATATGAGATGCTTCTTTCTGCTGGTCATATCTGCTTTGTGTTGTAGGAGTGGAGCTAGCCTGGACTTTCAAAGTCCAACCCCGCATCCATATTGTGAGAGGCGGTAATAGGACAAAGTAAGGGATTGCTAGGATTGGGCAAAGTATGGTGTGGTCTTGTGCCACAGGACTGTTACGACAACCAGGAAGGCCATCCTGGGTCACCCTGAAGCAGCCTTGCTAAAGAGGCTCTGGTGAAGTTGTGACAGATCTACCAAACCAGCAATGCATAAAATATTGCTACAGAAATTTCAAGGAGATACTATGTACAACTACACTCCATAAAAACCATTTACATTTGCATAGGTAGATGATCGATTAGATAGATAGATAGATAGATAGATAGATAGATAGATAGATAGATAGACAGGCAGACAGAGACAGACAGACAGACAGACAGACAGACAGACAGACAGACAGACAGACAGAAAGACGCAATATAGAACACTGCATGAATACAAATAATATGGAAGAGAGGAAGATTAAGCAAATTTGGTAACCATTATATAATTTCCAGGATTACTTTCCAGTTGTTTAATGAACTACTTTCATCTACTAGTTCTTATTTTGATCATTTGATTAAACATCTTTTGATGTATTCTTGGAAATAAATCGTAACGGAAATTCAATCAAAGAATACCATCAAAAGCAATAGATCACCGTAGGTGAAACTTCAGCTCTAATTTGCACAGCTTTTTCACAGCATTGTTAAAAATATGCTCAATGAAAACAGGTCAACAAGTGACATGGAAGCTGTCAGATAGCTGGGAACCTGCTGATAGAAATAAACAAACAAACAAAAGTGAATCAGGAGCATCAAAAGAACAGGAGACCTTGAGAGAAAATAAATCTAATCAACAGAGATGGTGAAGGATTTTTTTTTCCTCCTTTCTCTCTTGCTCTCAGAGGGGAAACACAGTGATCAATCACACTGACATGTGAAAGCTGACTTTAAGTGACTCAAAGAATATATTTAAGAAGGAGAACTAATATTTGTAAGCAGTTGTACCGGGCAGGAATTTTAATAACATGCTTTCAAAACTGGACTTTATATACTCAGCAACTCTATCTTGAGCAATGTCAAGTTTGGATTAAGTTTGTAAGTAAAAGTAAAGGTAATGTTTCCCTCTGTCCAGTCATGTCTGACTCTATGGGGCAGTACTCACCTCCATTTCTGAGAGAGCCAGAGTTGTCCAAAGACATGTCTATGGTCATGAGGTCAGCATGACTACACATTGAAATGCTGTTACCTTCTCACCAAAGTAGTACCTAATTATCTACTTGCATTTGCATGCTATGAACTGTTACTGGTGGGCAGGATTAATCCACACAATTTTCTCCACAAGTCTATTTCTAATAGTGCCTTAATAGAAGCTTCCAATTGATTATATATTTTTATTTAGCACAGCATTCATTGGCAGTATAGCTTATACTTTTGAATAAAATTATGATATTATGATCAGGCTTAAAAGAAATCAGTACCATTCTATAAAGCCTTAGTAAGACCACACCTAGATTACTGCATCCAGCTTTGGTCACGACACTATAAAAAAGATGTTGAGATTCCAGAAAAAGTACAGAGAAGAACAACCAGGGTGATTAGGGGACTGGAGACTAAAACATATGAAGAACGGTTGCAGGAACTGGGCATGACTAGTTTAGTGAAGAGAAGGACCTGGAAATAAGGAGAAACTTACTGACAGTGAGAACGATCAACCAATGGAACAGTTTGCTCTTGGAAGTTGTGGGAGCGCCATCACTAGAGACTTTCAAGAAGAGATTGGACTCTGTTTTAGGTGAAAATTTGGTTGTTACACCTGAGAAAGTGAAGAGCCGAACTGAAGCCATTTTGTGTTCGCAGTCTGAACTTTTAAAGCTCAGAACAGTTATGTAATGTGTTTTCTGCTAGAAATAATACAAGTTTGCAAAACTATGTACTTGGCATAAATTAGAGATATTAATGTTTTCTTATAATCTTCTGGAATTTGAATAACAGGAAATTGACTATAATGAGAATGTTGGGAGTTGTCCATGGAAGGTTGGAATTTTCTTATGAAAACGTTGTATAATGTCCATATATGGGAAATAGGAAGTGTTATGTAACCATGTGATTTGATAATACTATATAAGCTGTATTCACTAAATGGGAGGGTCTCCTTTTCTCTGAAACATGGTTTTGGAGTCGAGGGGTCCATACTGTAGTGTTTTCCTTAATAAAGCATCCTATGGATCAGATTATCAAAAGTCTGTTGATTCATTTTTATGTACTTCCCATAGACTCCAATCTATCAGAAATGGTGTAGGGTCTCCTGTTTGGGCACGGGGTTGGACTAGATGACCTACAAGGTCCTTTCCAACTCTGATTATCTGTTGTCTGTTATCCATTAACGGTTGTGGCATTGCATGTTATGTGAATTAGGCCCATGAATTTATTTTTTAAAGGCAATGTGTTCTTTTATAGGAGTTATTCTTGTCACAGTTGGATAATGCCAGAGGAAAAAAAAATGGAGAATTTGCTAGGATGAAAATTAGAGCCCGAGGGAAAAAAATACTATAGTGGGCATGGCGTAAAAGCAAATGAAGTTCACCTTTCTTGCTAAATCATAAAGTGTCTTTGCTAGTGTGTGTGTGTGTGTGTGTGTGTGTGTGTGTGTGTGTGTGTGTGTGTCTTCAAGTCTAGTTTGATTCCTGGAAACAAGTCTGTGTAGCTTTCTTGGCAGGGCTGAGAGAAAGTGACTGGCCCAATGTAACTCAACCTTAGTAGAATTAGAGCTTTAAAAAAGCAGAATAGAGTATTACTATCAGTTATTCCTAGAAATCTTTTCGATCCCAAGGGAATAATGAAAACTATAGTGAGAGTTTACCTTCTGGTTATTTATTTATTTAATCAGGTTACATAACCAGCCATCTTGCAGTGGTGACTCTGCGCAGGGAACAGAAACAAAATCAAAACAGCAGTTAATAAAATACAGGTAGTTCATGACTTACGATCACCATTGAGCCAACATTTTTACCCGTACATGAGTCAGTTAAGTGAATTTTACCCCATTTTAATAACCTTTCTTGCCGAAGTTGTTAAGTGAATCACTGCAGTTGTTAAGTTAGTAACATGATTGTTAAGTGAATCTGACTTCCCCCTTGGTTTTGCTGGTCAGAAGGTCACAAAAGGTGACCCCAGGACACTGCAATTGTGATAAATATGAGCTAGTTGCTAAACATGCAAATTCTGATCACATTACCATGGCAATGTTGTCATAAGTGTGAAAAACAGTCGTAAGTGCGAAAAATGCGATCATCAGTCTTTTTTTTCCAGTGCCATTGTAACTTTGAATAGTCAGTAACAAATGGTAGTAAGTTGAGGATTACCTGTAATGGTTTCTGAGGACTAGTCCAACTTAGCTATAAGAAAAACCAAAATCATACTGAAGGTTTACCCAGCTTCCAGTCAAGAAACATCTAGGTATCCAAGGAGTTGTGAAATGTTAGGAGACTCAGGGCCATGTCAATCTCAGTGTAGATGTTACAACAGAAAAGACATGTCCCCTCAGTCTTGGCAGATGATACTGCTTAATAGACAGAACCTGGAACACACATGTTAGATCTAGTGAAAATGGGCAAAAGATAACTGCAGAGACATTCCTGGAATAACTTGATCCCTTGTCATGAAGGGCCACATAGAAATTTATAGGTGACAACCAGCACGTTGAATTGTATCCAGAAGGGAAGTTCAGCTCATGAAGCAGTAGGAAAACATGGGTGTATTGTGATACCCCATGACCAGAAAAAAGTGCTTTATGATTCGCCATGTCTATCTAGTCCTTAGGCAATTGTCCCATGGAAGCTACTTACTGTTGTGGTTAGCAGCAGGTGTGGATGGTTGAAGAGAGCGAGGACTCAGATGAAGGGCCAGGACCATTAGGGAGTGGACTGCTGTCTTCAGAGATTGTGGGGGCTGGTAGCAGTGATGAGGAGGTTCCTGAGGAGCCTGTGCCAAGTGTGCATGCGCTCAGGGCTGCTCGTAGGAAAGAACAACTGCAGCAGCATGGGCAACTCGGGAGTAAGGCTGCAAGGTCATGGCCCCTCCTTCAAGAAGATAAAAGCCAGCTGTGAATCAGATGTTCTTTGTAGGAAGCAAAAACGTTTTGAAACTCCAGCCTCATGGACACTGCAGTATCTTAGCTGGTATTTAAAGACTCTTGTGTTGTGAAATATTTCTTATCTGTGATTCTTGGCAGTCTCGCACAGTTTTGGCAAGGTTTGTGCTTATCAAAGTTAATTAGTTTGCAGCAGCCTTTTAACTGGGGATTCGTAATTAAAAGTTTCTGTTCTCTTTGGTTATTGTTTGCTTTATTGGAAAAGGGTTTGGGTCAGAACACTTACATCACAGGTTCTGAACATTCTGTCCTCCAGTCCCCAATTATTAGCTCTTTATGAGTTGAATGCATTTGACCCATTTTGAAAGTCCTCTTTCAACTTCTCCAAAATAGCATTTAGCACTAGCACTTAGACTTATATAGCGCTTCACAGTGCTTTTACAGCCCTCTCTAAGAAGTTTACAGAGTCAGCATATTGCCTCCACCATCTGTGACCTCATTTAACCCACCTCAGAAGGATGGAAGGCTGAGTCAACTTTGAGCCGGTCTGCATCGATGAAGCAGGCACCAATGAAGCAGGCACCAATAAATCCAAAGATCGTGGAAAAGTTGAGGAAGGAAATCCAGGAGTTGAATACTCTCAGATTTAAAAAAAAACAAAAACAAAACAAAAATCCTTTGAGCTCAAAGAGGCCTGACAGTAGGCTTTCACATATTGATTTATCCTAAGGATAAATTCTAGGCAGATTTGCATATTATGGCATTTTCAAAGCTGGAAAATTAGATTAAACTCGTGGGCATAACAAAAGTCGTATTTTATTGCAAGGACGTCTCTCAAAAGCAGGAAGCCAACCCCAGGAGCCAATCAGAATCTTGCTACGGTTAAGTATCGGTTCGGATTTCTGCCCAGTTCTGAGCCTATTTCCCGCAGGTTAAAAAAAAAATCGCCCTGCCTTGATCTTTTCTGGTATTTTGACGTCTCAAAATTTCGCTATTTTGCCCTTCGTCCATTTGGGCCCACGATAAATGGGTGAGGGTGCGGGGGGGAGGAAGGACGAAGAAATAACAATCGCTATTCCGCGTGGAGCGCACTATTCTTCACTATTCTTTCGGGCGCCGATGCGTTTCTCAACCAAGGGGCGGGCGCCCCCTTCGGGCAAACCGGTCCGCCGCTGTTCGCGTCAACTTACTCTGTGAACTTGGCAGTAAGCCAGCATTAATATTCTCTCCGCGGCCTTGGGAAGGCAGGCAAAGCATCCTTTGGAAAAGACCCGCCGGCTCTTTCCCTTGGCCCGAGACGGGGAATAAAACTACCTGTAAAGGAGCGAAAGCGACACCTAAAAGTCTCGCCCCCGACAAATGCCTGGGGGTGGGGGGGGTCTCGCAAGACGCTGCCCACTTCCTACAGCCAACGCTGCGAGCGCTCCCGCTCTCCCCGAATCTGGGCGCATCCTTCCGCCCTGTAGCTCGTACACAGGCGGGGAAGGGGTGGTGGGGTATATACTTTGTACATCGGACCGGTCCACAGGCAGTGGGGATGAGGAGGAGGAGGAGGAGCGGCGAGTCTTTCCGCCAGCGTCCGGCGTCCCAAAGGTTGACTCCGGGAAGCCGCGGGGCGATACGACCGTTTTGCCCCCCTTCGGGAAAGCGCGAAGGAAAGAAAGGAGGAGATAAAAACGGCGCGTCCGACGAGCTCTCCGGCATGTGGCCGAGCTTCTATCTCCGAGCCGGGCCACCCCTCATGCGCTGCGCAGTCTGAAGCTTGGGGCGTCCTCTTGCTTCCGCCGGGTTTCTCCTCCGACTGAGCCAGAGAGAGAAAAACCCAGGCGGGCGAGAGGGGGAGACCTCCCGCTCCCTTGACCGAAGGGCGGCTGCTGCTGCTGCTACCTGCTGCCTCTCCTCGCGCTCTACTCGGCGTTATTCTTGCCGGCTGCGGCGGCTTCCCCCCCCATCCCCCGCCCCTATTTCCCATGCTGAAGGGCTCCCCCTCTCCTCTCTCTCTCTCCCGCTCTCTCTCTCTCCCGCTCGCTTTGTAGCAGGCGACTCTCCCTCGCTGCGGTGGCTTCTCGCTTCGTCTAGAAGCTCCCCTACGCCGGAGTTGATCCGGCCGGGGCGAAGCGTCCCCCTTCGCCTTCCCCGCTGAGGCAACCTCGCGACGAGTGTATGTGAGGCGCGTGCTCCTCCTCGCCGCCTCGGAGTCCCTCTTTTTTTTTTTTTAGCCTTAAAGTTTTTGTGTGTGTGTGTGCTTTTTTGGTTCCCCTCACCTCACCTTCTTCCTTTGGCAGCGATTCTCCTCCTCCTCCTGCTCCTCTTCCTCCTCCTCCTCCTTCCATTCTCAGACAGACCCACATTTCTAGGCAGCCAATACCGGGCTTGGCAGCGGAGAGGGCTGAGTCGGCAGCGGCGCCACTTTTTTTTTTTTCTTTCTTTCTTTCTCCTTCTCCTCGGACTCTTCCTCTCGGGGAGGCTCCGGAGCTCTTTGCCCGAAGCCGGGAAGCTACGAACCGAAGAGGGGTGTGTATGTGTGTGTGTGTGTGAAGATGAAGGGCGCCGTCGACGGCGTTTAGGCTCACCTGGAAGGCGAAGCTGCCTGTGGAACGAAAGGAGGACCCTCGGCCACTTGGTGAGGGAACCAGCAACCGCTGCTTAAGGCGACGATTCTGTGTAGGCGACTAAAATTGGAGAGGTAAGCCCCCCCCGCCCTCCGCCGTTTCTCTTTCAGGTGGAGAGCGTGATGCCTCACTAAGCTTTGACGGCTTCCTCTTCGCTTCGTGCCTGGAATCGGTGTTTTCTAGCTTTGGAGAGGCCGCCGCCTAAAAGTTAGTAGGGTCCCGATTCGGCTTTCTGTCCCTTTGCTGGAATGCCAGGTGCCACAATGCAAAATCGAGGTGTTTTTTTTTTTTTTTAAACTCCCCAAGCGACTGAGGTATCTTGCTGAGAAATGCACCTGAAGGTCATCTAGCCCAACCTCCTGCCAAAGCTGAGCCCAGCCTACCAAAGCAGATTCGTTTATGTTGTCAAATGAGCCCAGTTCTGTTAATGACCTGGGTTTGTGGAGAAGGGGATGGAGTTACTTAAGAGGGGCCTCTAAAAGAAAGGATTCTGTTGGCAACCAGAAGACTGGCAAATTGTTTTATTTTCTTCCAGCTGCCACTTTGCCCTGACAAAACTTTCCTCCCCTTTTCTGCCTTTGTAGGGATGGCTGTTCTGTAATAAAATGACAGGTTTGCTTTTTAAGCATTGTTGGCTTTGACAATATATTTCCCATCTCCCAGGCCACTGTTGAACATCTAATGCAGGCAGCGTAAACACATCACCATGAGATAAAAGGCTGAAATCATCTCCTTAGTTTGTTCTGAAAGAGACTACTTGTTTAGTGTTAATCCTATGTGATTTAAAAAAAAAAACGGAATAGGAGGGTAATAGGTGGAAAGTGTGAGGTTTTGGATAAAGCCAAGGGGTCACAGGAAATCTAAAGAGGCATGACTTTTCTCTGTTTCAGGAGCTTTTGTGGCAGTGGTGAGCTTTTGTGTTATTCTTGCAATACTTGAATAAATCTACAGCAAAGTACCCCATGTTGCTACTAAAACAAATCACTGGGAGAGTATGTATACACTGTGTAAGTCTAATTCTGCTTCTGGAGCAAACGTTGTGCTATATGCCATGGCCTAATAGCAGAGAGAATATTAATATCTGCATAAGGTAATTAGCCAGAGAAATGAACCAGCTAATGTTCTGTTCTTCTAGTACTTGAAGCAGTAGAGAGGCTGCTGTTACATTTGATTTCTGAAATTATATGTAGGGTATCCTCGCTATATTCCCTGTTGCCCCACAGGTGGCATTTCTTCTCAGATCTCTGTGCACCATGAAAAAAAATGAGGGGCTAGTTGATTTTGGCTCTAGTCTTGTTTTAACTATGGGAGGGTGAGCAAGAAGTGGAAACTTCTCAGGGGGAAAAGCATTTAGTATTCTGGATTTACAATACTACCAGTACAGTACCTTATTTTCTTATTCTTGGAACCATACACAGATGATGTGACAGTTACTGCAATTTGTGCATAATATTTTCTTGGTTTCTTTGGTCTTTGAATTCTGAGCTTTTGACTTTTGACTTGATGAAGCTTACTGACAAAATACATAATCAGGTTTCTTCTCTGAGCAGCCCAGTAGATCATTAAAATATGGATGAAAAGAGCAGGGTTCTAGTTGATTGAAAAAGTAGTAAAATAATAGGCAATTTTGCTCTGAAATAGGAAATGGTTTCTCAAATAAGTTAGAAGTTTTAATGAACACTCTGTCTTATCTGAACAGAAGATTTACACTGATATAGTTCAGGACATATTTATTCAAAAGTAAGTCCCAAGGATTTTAATGAGACTCATGCCCAAGTAGACATAGTATCTTATTTTGTTTTTTAATAGTGTGAAATTTTGTAACATTTACTTTGTATACCTTAGAATAGCCAGTCTATTGGTGTTTATTTAGAAGTAAAATAAAGAAAAATCAACTGACTTTAAAAACCATTTAGTATCATAAGAAGTAAATGGAGAAGTTACCTGTATAGAATCCCTATGGTATTTTTCTTTTCCTAAAGAACAACCCATCCCCCATCTATTATAAATTATTAATTTTACTTTTGTATGGAAATATGGAATATGGGAAAATGGATATAATTATAGTGAATCTGAGAGAATGAATTGAATTTACGTTTTATAACTACAGATTACAAATTCATAGTATTATGTTCCGTTACTATTAACTGGATGATATACTTATGATCAGACAACTAGTCTAAAAACTTACTTTGCTTATATGCATATTTAGCTCATGTAAGAGAATTTGGCAACTTTATTTGCATTCTATTATATAGTCCAACAAAAAAGTAATGGTAAACTAGCCTATTGCTAATTATACAATGTAACATACTAATTAGCTGTAGTAACTGAAGTAATAATATTCAGTAATATGGTAGCGAGAGGGCTAACTGATAACAGCTAGCACTGGACTGACCCAACTCTTTTTAATCCAACATTTTTAGTTGGCATTGGTAATATTCAGATGTGTTGAATGTGTAATATTTTATTTAATATTAAATGCACTTAATAGAGACTTGTAAGAAAGCATGGTGCACAACTGTGAAAAGTCTAGAATAGAATGGAGCAAAAGAAAACATATATTGGGAAAATACTGTTTAAAAGATTGTAGTAAATAAACATATCATTTTGGTTTGTATTGGAAGCTCCACTTAAGCCATCCCCTTGAAAGTATGTGATTTATCAATCATACATTAATTCAATTAAATACATATCTTCACAAGTGCTTAAAATGTCAACATGGCCTGATGTCCAAAATTGTTATAACTATGATATCTTATATATTGTATTTCTGGTTTTCTTTCCCCAAAATAGTACCTCTTTCAGTAAACTTTTCTTTACTCTTTTTTAAAGTTTCAAATGCACATCTTTATTACTACAAATAGTTGAAGGGGGGAAACTGCTTCAGTTTGGCAAGATTGATGTCAGGCTCTAAAAACCAAGGAGGACACATTGATACTCTTCTAAACACTTTCCTTTATTGTTCCTCACCTGTAATGCGAAATCTTGCCAAACTAAAGCAAACTACTTACACCCAACATATACTCTGGGAACTGCTCAGGAGGAGCTATCTTAACTTTCCTTGCTCCTCTGAAATGGACTCAGTCACTTATTGGAATCCAGACCACATTCCATCATAATAGAACATTGCTGGAGTATATTCCAGTTGAAGCTACTATATCAGAATGGACTTCCGTTCTATGTCTTGTCATGTCTACAGCAGTTTTCCTGCAAGGAAAAAAAAATACTCAGAGATGATAGTTGAGTCAACAATACTAGAGGATAACTAATATCATAAGAGCTTTTGCTCACAGTGAGGACAGAAGTCCCTAACCCAGTCCCATTTATTGTACAATGTGCCCTTGTTACACAACGCGCCAGCCCCACAAGTCTATCATACTATGTTGACATGAAGTTATTTTCTGTTCGGAAGTCTGACAGCCCACAAGTAGAAACTGTTCTTCAGCCTGTTGGTGCGACTGGCTATGCTTCTATACCTCCTACCCGATGGAAGGAGAGTGAAGAAGTGCTGACCAGGGTGTGAGTCGTCCCTGAGGATTCTCCTCACTCTTCTAAGGCAGTGAGCCCTAGCAAGGTCATCTAGTGGTATCAGGGAACAGCCCACAATGTTTTGTACTGTGCTCACCACCCTTTGTAATGTCTTTCTATCCACGGCTGTCAAGTCAGCATACCACACCGTAATGCAATATGTGAGGGCGCTATCTATTGTGGACTGGTAGAAGGAGGTCATCAGTCATTGTTCCACTTTACTCTTTCACAAAACCCTAAGGAAATGGAGTCTCTGTTGGGCCTTTCTGGCCACCTGGGTTGTGTTGATTTTCCAGGTAAGATCTTCTCTGAGGTAGACTCCCGGGAATTTAAAGGAGGAAACTATTTCCACACAGCCCCACTCAATGTAAAGTGTTCCTCTCTCTTCTTCTGGAAGTCTAACACTATCTCCTTTGTCTTGCTGATGTTTAGGTGCAGGTTGTTTTCTAGGCTCCATGAGGATAATTTTTGAACCTCCCTCCTGTACACTGTTTTGTCTCCACCTGTAATGAGACCCAATACAGTAGTATCATCTAACGCAATGCTTAGCTGTGTCCATTACTTAATGTATCATTACTGATATGTGTGAGTTTGTGTGTTCTTCAAGAAATTTAATATAATGCTCTAGTTAGATGTGGAGCTTGTGACACTAGAGTAGTTTTAGGGTACAGCTTCTAATATCCTACAGCACTGGCCATAAAAATAAATTACAGTTTAAACATTCTGCAGGACTATAGCTCTTCACAGCTGCTTTAAAGCTCACTCTCCTTCAGCATTTTAAGCAGAAATATATGATCACTAAAATATTGACTTAGGTGTTTAAGAAATTGTTTTAGGACAATCTATTTTGAAGTGGCTTCTCCTCTCATAATAGTTTCCTGAGAGTCCCATGAGAAGAACAATTGCTCTAGAAGCTAAATATTATGAGTTTCAAGTTCTATCTATTTTGCAGGTTCTTAATAAGAATAAAATACTACCAGGAATTCGAACATTCAGAATTTTTGTTCATTTGGCACCTCATTATTTAATAAACCTAAATCTGTTTCCAAGGTGTAAATTTCTTTGTCCCTCCGTTGAGTAAGAAGTTATCCATGTACAGATCCTCTGATAATATGGGGAAAAAGTAACATATTTCTCAGTACTTTCATGTTTGCTAAAAGACTTTGGAAGTATGATGCTTGCTCTCATTTTCACAAATTATGAAAAAGAAGTCAAGCTATTTTCTAAAGCGCCTGTAGGCCAGACAAGGAATAATGGAATGATGGATGGAAACTGAACAAGGAGAGATTTAACCTGGAAATAAGGAGAAACTTTCTGACAGTGAGAATAATTAACCAATGGAACAGCTTGCCCTTGGAAGTTGTGGGAGTGCCATCACTTGAGACTTTCAAGAAGAGATTGGACTGTCATTTGTCAGAAATGGTGTAGGGTCTCCCGCTTGGGCAGGGGGTTGGGCTAGATGACCTTCCAACTCTGATTATGTTATCTGTTAAGAAACAATTGACATAATACCTTCTTCCTATGGCAACACACATTAACAGAGGGAATCACTTCTCAACATAGATGATGACTCAATGAATTGGTGGTAAAGATCCACAAATAACATCTGGCAAGTAGTTAAAAATATCTTATAAAATGGAACCTGAAAACTAAGGAAGACTGGAGCAAAAGGTATACTACTAACCTTTGCTCACAAGAGGGTCTTAACTTCTTCGAACAGCCAAAAACTGTAAGGAAAACAATCCAGGGAGATCTATAAGAGTTAAATTAAAGTGTAAGCATCTCAAATGTCTCTTACTGCATCTTTGGCTGGTTTTAGAATTATTTTGCCTAAGGTCTGATGTGATCCAGTGTTTCACTATCAAAATAACTGCATACTGAACTGAACATACAATGTTATATACTGTTATTCTTCCTTAGTAACTTCTGTTGATTTTGTACATACTTCTAAGTCAGGGGTGGGCAAACTACGGCCCGCGGGCCACATCCGGCCCGTTGGTCATTTTAATACGGCCCGCCTCTGAAAAAAAAAAATTCCCCTCTGAAAAAAAAAATTGGGGCCGGCCAAAAGAGACCCCGCGCCGTGTGCCATAAAATCGCACACACAACACGGAGCTGGGCAGCCGCTTCCCTGGTGGCGGGGCCGAGGTCGCTGCCCAGGGAACGCCCACTGCTTTCCCTCTGCCCGGGCTCCGCTCAGGTGTCCAGCTGGGGCTGTCAGGAGTTGCTACCGCGGGCGCAGCTCCACGCGGCTCCAGTCCCGCGTTGCCTCGGGAAGGGAAAGGCAAAACCAGGAGCTGCTGAGCCTGAGCCTCCGGTGCTGCTGCTGCCGTTGCAAAGTGCCACCGCAGCTCTTCCTTTTTGCCTTTCCCTTCCCGAGGCAACGCAGGACTGGAGCCGTGCGGAGCTGTGCCGGCGATAGCAACTCCTGACTCAGGGGGCCTCCGAGGGGAGGGGAAGGAGGAGAAGAAGGGGGGGAAGGGTGGGGGGGCAATTCCCAAAAAATCTTGTGCTGACCCGGCCCGTCTGTCAAATTTTAAAAGTCAATGTGGCCCCCGAGCCAAAAAGTTTGCCCATCCCTGTTCTAAGTTGTATTTATATGAAATGTTCCATGTAAAGTACTTATTTACCCAGAGTTAAGATACTATTTGGCTTGCTTGCTCTTTAAAAGTGTGTTATTGAAAAGCTTGTGACAAAATTTAAAAAAAATCTATTTCATCAGGTGATTGAAAGTTAATTAAAAAGATTTATCAAAGTTATGCATAGCTTGCTGTTTTATGTATGACATAATACTATAAATCTATTGGTGGAAAAAGCTACGGGTATTTTGCCAAAGACTGCAACCAAATTAAGCAAAAAAAAAAAATCCTCAATTTCAGATTTAGCTAAATAAGAAGAGAAAAACTTGCTTATTGTTACTTTATAGAAATACAGTTGGAGATACAATGTTTCTTAAGCTCAATGTGCTAATTTCTGGATTTCAGATGAAGACGGCCTTCTACACAAAGATTTAGGTAGTAAGAGATAACAGATAATCAGAGTTGGAAGGGACCTTGTAGGTCATCTAGTCCAACCCCCCGCCCAAGCGGGAGACCCTACACCATTTCTGACAAATGGGAGTCCAATCTCTTCTTGAAAGTTTCAAGTCATGGCGCTCCCACAACTTCCGAGGGCAAGCTGTTCCATTGGTACTTTTTTTTCTTGCTACTTGGGAGCCTAGCATTAATGTACTCAAAGAATAGTGTGTTCTGGATTGACTCTTAATGCTGTAGGGTTTTGCCTTGATACTTGGAATGCTGCCAGCAAGCTGGACATTCTTGGTACATCTCTCCCTCCCTTTCTAACAAAGCATGTGCAGATTGCAAGAAGGATAAACTTTCTGTTTTAGTTTTTTTTTTTCCAAAAGGCAACTGGACTGTTTTTTTTTTTTACTTGAGGAAGAAGAAGAAAAAAATGTTTTGCTTCTCATCTTTTACCCCTCTTTCAAACCAATGGTCCTCTCTATCCAAAATGTGGATTTTTTTTTCTTCAAAAGGCAACTGGACTTTTGAAGAAAGAGGAGAAGTGAAATATTTTTCCTTGAGGAAGAAGTTCCTTGGTTTAAAAAAAAAAGATCAAATCAACTTATTAAGAACTACCACACTTTAAAAGGCTAATGTAAATATGTAGGTTGTGGTGAACATGGAAGCTATTCACTATTTTATCTTGTCTAGTATTTATAGTGTGGTAGACCTGCTACTAGTTCCTAACTCCTATTTTGCCTGCTAAGAGAAGAAAAGAAACTGATGTAGAAAGCTCTTTTTCTGTGTGTATATAACTGTGATTCTCTTGAGCAGAACTGCAAGCTAATAGGAGAGGTAATGGAATTGTGAGTGGAAGGATATGGACTCTTCTTACATTATGAATTTAATATTCATAGTCTGTTAGGAGTATGATAAATAGAAAGAATTTACCTGAATGGTAAAGTATAGATTTGGGAGTATAGATTTAGTCCCAGTTGTTTTTTGGCCAGTAATATTGGAACAGGTATGTATTTTGTAAAATAAGAGTTGGAGCCCCGTTGAAGGGGAAAAAAGGGTTTTTTTAGAATTTATTAATCCTTACATTTCTTCAGTATTGGAGAAGGCTATGAAAAGTCATTAATAAAATATTAACAAAATATTAATAAATTTACATACCGTGGTCTTCAATTAGAAATGTGTTTCTAGGGATAGAATATTCTTAAGTCTTTCTGAAAGTGTCTAGTTGCCAAAACAACTAGACACATAGTTCCCCCCACCCCCGCGTGCCATCACTCAGCAGAACACCGAATCCCAATAGTACTGCCTTATGTCTAAATATATTTATCCATAGAGTATATCTGTATTACTAGTATCCTTTTCATCTTTTCTACTTACATATCCTATCGGTATTATTATGATTATTATTACTTTGTTGCTTTGTATGTATACGAAGAACTTATGCAAGACAACTTTCTTGTGTGTCTAATCACATTTGGCCAATAAAGAATTCTGTTCTGTTCTGTTCTTCTCTGGTTGAATCCGTTTCCATTCTGTTCCTTCCATTACTGCTTTTAGCCAACTATGCTGGGGAAAACTATAGTACTAAGTCATAATGTACTAAGTCATAAAGTAAAATAAAATTTCTAATGATGCTGCTGATCCTGAGAAACAGGAGAGGTTGCTGTAAAATTATTCCTGTTTCTAAATAATGTTAAAATCTCCTTTGCATACCCTAAATGAGTACAAGACTCATCTCATTAAAAATGTCTATACAGAATGTTCTACTTATAAACAGGTTACATTCCAAGAAGCTGTAAATCTGCCTTGTTCAACAAGCATAAAGAACATGGACAATGCAGTTCTTGCTTTGCACATGTAATGGCATCATGGCTAATCCGATGAAGATGGCATAGGGTCATCCTCTCAAGTTGAAGTGACGTGTTTCCAGTGGGGTTTGGATGGTGATAGGAGGGAATACGGAGGGGTGGATAGAAGAGAGTTGGATGTATATGGCAGACTGGAAGCTGGCCCTTTCCTGCTTTCTCCCAACTTTCTTTCCTGCTTTGTCTCATTGCTTCCCCTCAGGGATGGACCTATCAGGTTTTGCCATTATGCTGCAATGAGAACTGTACTGCACCTATCTGCAACTCTGGCCTATAGGGTCCTGGGGATCAGGAGAGGATGAGAATAGGTTAGTTTCCGGTGCATCTTTTTCCACCTTTTCCTGACTTCTGGGTGTGGAGAAGTTTGTTTGTATTGGCAAAAATTCACACATCAACGTTCATTGGTAGAGTAGTATTTGTACTTGGCATTCTGTAATAGTACTCATTTATGACACATAAGAGGTTCCAGTTTAAAATGGATTCTTGGAACTACCTGATGGAGCATGAAAACCTTTGGCATGCACATGCACACTGGCAGCTGAGTTAAATACCAGCATTTGTTCTGTCTGATGTACAGAATAATTCATTAGCTTTCACTACCAGCACAAAAACATATTCTCCCCTTTTTTGGTGAAGATAATAATAGAAAATCAATTATTTCACTAACATGTAGACTTGCAAGTGTACTCCAAATTTTAGAGTCCATGTAGAAGAGAGTATATTATATTTATAGCTCAGAGCTGAGCTGTTGAGTGCTTGGTTGTTTGCTTGCAAATATCTTATTACCCAACTAGGTGATATAATCAGTGTGAGAAAATATGAGATTTGTTACCTGTTAATATACAGTAAACTTGCTCTGATAGTTTTGGTGGGAGTGTAGTATCCTCCTTAGAAGTTTATTGATTACCTGGCTTCTGACTGATAGAGAGGAGATGTTCTTTTTGTCCTCTTTGCTTTTTATTGTTTCATTTGAACAGTGTGTAAGTATGCTTTATTTCTCTGTGTTTGTTGATGGCTGATTTGTCTGAATGCTAAGCTTCCAGGAATTCTTTAATGTTTTTAGATTTTAGCTTGGTCTCAGATACTTTTCCAGTCAAAACTAGGGTTGAGTCTGTCCATGTAGGGTGAGATTAAGGAGTTTTCATTGTGTATTCTGACTGCTAATCGTCGTTCATGGATGTTCTTTGCTAGTCTTCTGCCTGCCTGTCTTACATAGTAGATATTACAGTACTTACACTATATATTGTAATTAAATCCAAAAGTAGTTAGTATTTTCCTTAAATATTTTTCTGTAAATAGTTTTAAAATCTTTATTTTACATATATAATTGTATTGCTGATAACTTTTGAAACAAATAAGACAGTTCTCAGTTTACAACCATAATTGATGCCAAAATTTCTGCTGCTAAGTTAGACTGTTGTTAAGTCAATTTTGCCTCATTTTTTACCTTTCTTGCCACAGTTATTAAGTGAATCACTGCAATTAAGTTAGTAACTTGGTTGTTAAGTGAATATGGCTTTCCCATTGATTTTGCTTGTCATAAAGCTGTAAAAGGTGATTACTGGGTCACTGAAATGCTCATAAATGTGAGTTATTTGCCAAGAATTTTGGTCATATGACCATGGTGGGGATACTGCAACGGTCATAAGTGTGAAAAACTTTTTCATGATGTTTTCATGATGTTTTAACTTCGAATAGTCACTAAACAAAATTTTGCAGTAGTTTGTCCAGTTTATGGAATCTACTGCTATTAATATATTACAGAGGCACAATGTTGAAAAAGATAATTTAGAATACTGAATCAATATATTGCCTTAAATTATGAATTCAAATTTGAAAATCCCCAATAATTGGATATCAAATTTCTACTTGTTATTAGATCTGAAGAGAGTCCCCATCAAGCGGAGTTTAATCATGTCTCTGAGTAATTGGTACCACTGTTGAGCTATTTGGATCCCTCCCCCATCCATTAGAATCAGTTTTCCTGTAACTTAAATCCATTATTTTATAATTTGCATATAATACAAAGAGAGTTATTAAGAAAGTGCTTTGATTTTCATTTCTAAGATATATTTTCAGGTATCTGGAAATATTACCACATGTTGTCTGTCTTCTCTCTCCAAGGCTATATATTTTTTATTCTTTTAATCTTTTTCACTGGTCTGAGTTTTAATCTCCTGATCATACAAACTTTTGTAGAATCAGGTGAGCTCTTACATCCATTGATTTGGAAACTATAGCTGATACAATTTGAAATTCAGTTTGCCTTGTATCTATGTATGCCTTTCATGTATTCCTATACATACAATGTACTAGTATGTACAAGTAGTACAAATGTACTACTTATACTAGTACATTTGATTTCTGATCATTAAATGACATTTGCGTTGATTTTATTTCTATGCCCTATTAATAGTGCTTTGAATTTTATTTCTGTCTTTTAAGGAATTATCAAATTATCATGTGATTGAAAACCATTTTTCCATCATTTTCATTCACCTACTCATCAGTAGGGCAGCATGGTGGCTCAGTAGTTAAGACACTGGGCTTGTCATAAGGAAAGCAGGCAAGGTCTGAGCTCCACATGATGGGGTGAGCTCCCATCCTTACTGGAACTCCTGAAGGTCAAAAGCATGTAAATGCAAGTAGATAAATAGGTACCACTTCAAGGGGAAGGTAACAACACTCTGTGACATGCTGGCTACATGACTGTGGAAATATCTTTGGAAAGTGCTAGCTCAGTGGCCTTTAAACGGAAATGAGCATTAACTGCTATAATCAGCAATGACTAGCAGAGCAAAATCTGCAGGGACTCCTTTATTTTTACTTTTATTGATCAGTACATTCATAAAAGCACTAAAGGATGCAGATTCTAGGTCTTAAACTTATGGCATTCTGCTTCAAACCTCCCACCAGCAACTATTGATGACTGTTCCTTGAATATGAACCTTGAGCTTGCTGTGCGTCAACTTGATTGGCATGACATCTGACCAATTTGTATTAACTTTCAGTTTGTGAAAAGCAAGGTGTAGTTGAAAGAAGTCTACTAATAAAATCACAAGTATATAAATATTATTGAGCATATCAGACTCAATTTTATTCATAATGCTTCCACGATATGCATGAATATAATATCAAACCTATATTATGACAAATATGATCTTGCTGACAAGATAAATTTAATGCTATGTTATCATCATGCACACAGAGAAGTAAAATTATAGTATAAAGTAAAGATTTTGAAGACAATTACTGTATTTTTCCAAAAAGACATCAAGGGAGTTTCAGAGAATGTATTCAAAGGATACATTTCAAAGAATGTATTGAAAATTATAGGCTTATTCAATTTGTTTAACATATATACACAAATTGTACAACAGAGTATATTTACTGAAATAGAAGCAAAAAATTGTGAATTCTATTCACTATTCATGATGAGATGTTAAAGTTAATTTGCAAAATGTCTACATATGATATCATCCTGACATTTCTAGGTGTCAGCTTTGATTTTATACATATTACAGTGGCCAATGGTCCTTTTACATGAATGAATTATATGGTATTAAATATAATAAAACTATATTATAACTATAATAATGTAATGTAGTCATATACATTGAAACTGGAATTAATAAAAGTCATATAGTCCTTGATCAATTGTAATTTTTGTCCTACTTTTATTTCACACCATTGAAGTTTACTCCACTAATGCATATATAGTTGCATGGTTAATTGCAACTAATATTCTGTCTTCCATTTTACATGAAATTGGAATTAACTAAGTATACCCTCTAAGTATGAACACCTGATGAATATCTTTTAAAAAAAATGAAGTAAGTTGTGGATGGTTCTACTCATCCCCTTAAAAAGTTGCGAATACTGAAGATGCATAAATGAGCAATGGTTAATTTAAATCAGTGCATATGATGGAATATAGTAAGGAGGTGGATTCCCAGGTGGGAGGAGGGTAAATTCCAGAGAGGGAAGAGGGAAACTCAGTTCAGATAATATGGTTGAGAGAAAGAGAGTGAAGACAGACCCTCCCTAATAATTTACAGAATATATTGTAGATACAAATAGTAAAGTGCTCAGTCTGGAAAGATTCTGTCCATAGGTATGAAACATAAAGAACTCAGCTTGTGAAAACTTACCACATATCTTTCTTGGTTTTGAACCTGCCAGCACATTTTTTTACAAATACAACCAACAGAAAATATTGTTGATTATATATATTATGTTCAGACAAGTGTGGATTTTCTACCAATTGTATATTCTCTAGATCAGGGGTCTCCAACCTTGGCAACTTTAAGCCTAGAGGACTTCCACTTTGAAGCCACATGACAACTTCAGTCCTCCAGGCCACATGACCACTTCAGCTTTGCAGGCTGGGGAATTCTGGGAGTTGAAGTTCTCCAGGCTTAAAGTTGCCAAGATTGGAGACACCGGATGTAGATCACGGGTGTCAAACTTGCAGTGTCATGTTACCATCACATGATAGTGGGTGTGGCTTTCTGGTCACATGACTGGTGGCATGGCTTGCTGGTCACGTGACTGGGTGAGTGTGGTTTGGTACCTGGCAAACCAAATACAAGTGGTCCTCACTTAATGGTCGGTTGCTTAGCAAGTGTTCTAATTTATGACTGGCCTCCTTAGAACTACTTGACCTGTTTTGGGAGTTTTGACAGCCATGCACACACATACCCTTCCAACCCTGCCGGAGCAGATCATTGGACTAGAATTGGCAAAGCATCTCTGATTAGATTCTAGTAGTGAATAAAATCTAATCAGAGATGCTTTGCCGATTCTTGTTGATTTGTTTGATTTGTATTTCTTTATTTTATGTTGCTGAATTGCACTGACATGTGTGTCCCTTCTTGTGCACAACCCAGAAGCTTTTGTGATTCTTTACAGCAAATATTACTGACCTCTGGCTTTGCTCTACTTTTCAAACATGCCAGCACCGTCACGTTCTAGGCGCTGGCCCCACAGGTCCACCCCATTGAGCCTACTGCACTGGAGGGGCCTGCCCAAGCAAGTCCAAGCGGAGCGGTGCACCAAATCAATCGGATGAGCCTGGGAGAGGGAAAGAGAAAGAGAGAAAGAGAAGAAAAGAAAGAGGAAGAAAAGAAAGAGAAAAGGGAAAGAAAGAAAAAGCGACAAAGAAACAGGGGGCATGGAGGGGTGGAGGGGGGAAGGGGAGAGAGGGAGAGAGAGAGAAAGAGAGAGAGAGAGACCTGATGTATCAGATTGAAATGAGGCCTAGTTTAGAGGCCCTTTTCCACATTGAAACATCTTTGCCGGCATCTTTGCCAGCACATTGAAACATCTTTGGCTTCTATTAATTAAAGGTTTTGTGGATGAAACATGGCCAAGACTATCAAGAAGCTCTCACATTTTGTTGAGGCTTTAAACAGGATCCATTGAACCAAATCTCCACCCTAAAAAATTACTTTTCCCCAATGTTTTATAGTGCCAATTCTGAAGAAGGCAAAACCAAAATGTTTTGGTAAATTACAAGGAGAACACACTCACACACACACACTCCCTTCTAACCCTGCTGGAGCAGGTGATTGGACTAGAATAGATATCTCATTATCTTTCTCTCCCTCCCTCCCTCCTTCTTTATTTCTTGTTCTTTCTGTCCCTTCCTTCCATCCCCGCCTCTTTCTTTGTCCCTTTTTTATTTCTTTTTCTTTCTGTCCATTCCTTCCATCCCCCCTCTTTCTTTGTCCCTTTTTCTTTCTTTCGCTTTTCCTTTTCCCTTCTTCCTTCTCTCTTTCTCTCTCTTTCTCTCTCTTTCTCTCTCTTTCCCTCTCTCAGGCTCACCCCATTGACTTTGTGCACTGCTCCATTTGGACTTGCTTGGGCAGGTCCCTCCAGTGCAAGGGGCTCGATGGGGTGGAATGCGGCGCCAATGGGATGTTTGAAAAGGAGAGCAAAGCCAGTCTGGCTTTGCTCTCCTTTCCCAATGCTGCATTCGGGGCGTCACCCCACCCCCCCCAAACATGGTGGCGGCGGGATGGTTTGAAAAGGAGAGCAAAGCCACTCTGGCTTTGCTCTCCTATTCCTAACGCTGTGTTTGGGGCGGAGCTCCTTGCACCAGAGTGTGCAAGTCAATGGGATGATCCTGCAAGGCCTTGCCTTGAATGTGGCAGCGGCAGGATTTTTTCTCACCCCTGAATTGTGCCATGCTGCTCACCTCCAGTGCCCCTCTGCTGCCTCTTAGCACCCTCCTGCCAGCCCCTTTGCCTCTCAGCACCCACCAAAGGCATCCTACCGATGTAGATCCATTAGGAACCACTGATGTAGATCCATTAGGAACCTTTATCAGATCATTTTAACTGGGTTTTTTTAAAGTCTACCTATTTAGGGGTTGACATGGCTATGAATTTTAAGATGAATATAACGTGAGATCTGACCAGGATAATGGAGTATATACAGAACAAATTTAGATTCTAACTTCAGCTGAATTGAGTTTCTAATTAAGCATATGGCATGCTGTATGCATAGGGCTTGATAAAGTCTGGAATATATTCATAATTGGTTTAGACAGAAAATCCTGTGTTGTTTCAAATGGAACAGTTTTATGATCAACAATGACATATCCTAGAACAAGAAGCTCTCCAGAACAGGATAGAATACTGAGGTATGGACAGAATATGCATAAAATCCATAAAATTTAGCTCATTCAATGTAAAAACATGGACTTATGACAACATGTTAGATGAAACATTTTTACCAGACTCTCTTGCTTTTAATGTTGTTATTTTTTTTCCTCAGGAAAAAAAAATCCAAAGTACAGTTCTCTCTTATTAGAGAAGCTAATAACAAATAAAACTTAATTCTCTGTGCCAGAGTATTGATTAAGGCTTTCTTACTGTTCCATTATACTGTCTTTCACTTCCTGTTTAAATGGCGTATTTGCTGCTAATGCACAGAATGCAATAAAAAAGATAAAACAAAAATCTAATGGGTTATCCACTCAAGTGCTATTCTGCAAGACTGTGTTTTCTCTTTTGTATTTTGCTTCTCAGTGAGCATGGATCAATATAAAACAAAACCTTTTAATATCAGCAGGAAAAAAAATGCTGGTTTTAAATCTTCAATTTAATTTAAACTTCCCTTTAATCCTGTGTGATACATTACCATCTAAACAATACTGCAAATTCAATTAATGCACCATTAGAACTGTATTTTGAGCACACCATTATCTAACATACATTGAGCTGTGCATTCTGTATGCTTATTTGTAATCCAGAGGTTCTAAAACTTTGTAGATTCATGGCACTTTTTGTGGGCTCAGTAACTTTTTTGTGGTGTTCTGGAATTCTGAAATCAAGCACACAATTTGGGAACCAAAGACAAACTCACAGGGGCACAGCTGGATATTTTGAAATTTTGAGGGAAACACAGTGTTAATAGGTTAAGTAGTTCACACAGTATCTGACAAACTTTGGGAATCACTCTTTTTTCCTTGAAAATTTAAAATTCCACAGGGTCTCTGTGAGTCATTTCATAATCTATAAAATTGTTGCCTTTAAAATATTCCCAAATAGGACCTTTCTCCCGAGCAGCAAACATACTGATTCATTAGGTGAAATATGGCAATAATAGGATGCACTGCCATGCTTAGTTTTGTTTTCCCTTTGTTTTTCAAGTAGTGAGTCTTTTTGTGAGACTGATCAGATCAAGAAATAAAGTCCATGGAAGGCTCTTTACTCTTTCTGCTTGGTCAAGCCCCACCCTCATAAAAAGCAGTAAGTTTAGAATGAGCTGGAAGGGACCTTGGAGGTCTTCTAGTCCAGCCTCCTGCTGAAGCAGGAGAACCTATACTATTTCAGATAAGTGACTATCCTAGTCTCTTCTTCAAAACATCCAGTGATGGAGTGCCCACAATTTCTGGAGGCAAGCTGTTCTACTAGTTAATTGTCTTCACTGTTCGGAATTTTCTGCTTAATTCCAGGTTTCTTCTTTCTTTGATTAGTTTCCAACCATTGTTTCCAACCACCCTCTGGTGCTTTGGAGAATAATTTGACCCTCCTCTTCTTTGTGGCAGCCCCTCAAATACTGGAATACTGCTAACCCCTAATTCTTTTCCTTAGACTAACCTGTTATGTTCTGAGAACCCTAGGAGTTCTCACTCAGGTCCATTCACTTGCGGGGGCGTTCTTCCCCTTCACTCATTGGTTGGTTCTCCCCAACAGCCAGCTATAAAAGCAGGCTGCGGGGTCCAACCAGTCGCTGATCGCTGCGAGCCAGTTCCCGGCTTGGCAAGCACGGTCAGCCCTTTATTGTTATAATAAAGTATTGTTGCACTCATGCTCTGGTTCAGCCTCTCTTTTCCCAAACTTAACACTGGCGACGAGGATGGGATGGCTACCAGAAGCACCATGCAACCGCTGAGTC
This sequence comes from Pseudonaja textilis, assembly GCF_049901715.1. Classification (NCBI taxonomy): domain Eukaryota; kingdom Metazoa; phylum Chordata; class Lepidosauria; order Squamata; family Elapidae; genus Pseudonaja; species Pseudonaja textilis. The sequence goes on from NC_141993.1 coordinate 21,225,197, forward strand.
ACTAGCCGCCGATTCGCAGCCAGAGAGAGCGCGATCGGCCGGCGATAAGAGCAAACGCTGATCCGCAGCCAGATAGAGCGGTCAGCAAGCAAAAAGAGCGAACGCTGATCCGCTGACAGAGAAAGTGGTCAGCAAGCACTAAGAAGCGAACACTGATCCGCAGCCAGAGAGAGCGGTCAGAATCGAAAGTCAGAAGCGTCTGTAGCCGCTTGTTAGCCCAGCTACAGGGAAAGTGAAGTGCTGCGAGCCGCAGCCGCTCGTTTGTTTAGGCGCGAAATTCAAACGGCTGTCATTTGAATTTCAAACCTAAAAGGTACAGCGCGGTGCTGTAGTCAAGTCACTGACGCCCACACAGGCGCGATTTCAAACGCTGCCAACGGCTGATAGCCAAACCGTGTGCTAGCCCAGAGAGAGAGAGAGGATTGCGAAAAGCCTCTCCAGAGCTGAAATCACTTGCCTGCCTCAGGCATTAGAACCTTTGCCGCTGCCCCAGAGAGATTTTATCCACAGGTTGTTCCACCGGTCCCATCACCATGAATTCCAATCCAGTCTTCCCAGCGTTCAAACCGGATGAGGAGAAGTGGGAATCATACAAGAACCGCTTCAACCATTATATCGATGCAATCGGGCTGGCTGATGCTGGGGAACATCGGAAAAAATCATATTTCCTGATCTACTGTGGAGCCATCGTTTTCGATACTGCCACAGCCCTCGTGGCTCCACGTGAGTTGAAAAACGTTCCTTGGTCTGAACTACTTGAAATCCTCACTGACCACTATTCTCCCAGGCCCTCACAGATTGCCAGGAGATTCACCTTCCGTATGAGGAAGCAATCGGACAAGGAGACCATCAATCAATACATGGCCGCCCTCAGAACAGCAGCACTGCATTGTGGGTTTGGAACCTACCTGGAGGACATGCTCCTCGATCAACTAGTCTGCGGGGTCAAGGACCTCCACCTTCAGAGGCGCCTTCTCGCTAAAAAGGACCTCAACCTAGCGCAAGCCATCGAGGAGGCCTTGGCAGCAGAACTGGCAGCGCACTCAGCCACCGAAATCCATGGCCAGACTGCAAAGCTAACGTCAGTTCCAGTCCACTCCGAGGAGGTGGTAGCAGAGGAAGCCCCGAATGATGAAAACGACGTCCACCACCTCTCCAACGCCAGACGGCCGCAGGTAGGAGCCAAACAAGAAAACATCAGTCCGCCCAAGCACATCAACCTGTGCCTAGCCTGTGGTGGATCTCATCTGAGGGCCACCTGCAAGTTCAAAGGAGCCACCTGCAATAACTGCCATAAAAGGGGGCATATCGCAAGAGTCTGCCAAGCCCCTCAAAACTCAGCACAAAGGCACCCCCCCTTCTCACACTCCGGACCGCAGAGGCAAGTATTGAACTGTCGCACTCACCACCATGCCAAGCACACTTGCCACACTGTTAGTAAAATCTCTCTCTCCGTTTACTTAGAAGGTAAACCGTGCCGCATGGAGGTTGGCACAGGGTCAGCGCTCTCAATTATCTCGTGGAACACCCTCAAGAGGCTCCAGCCCAGCCTATCAACTAGCCGGCTCCAGAAGTGCCAGTTTAGCCTGAAGGACTACCAGGGGAGGACCATTCCTGTAATCGGCAGAGGCAAGTTCCTTGTCAATTTTAAAGCTTTTAAAGGTCACCTACCTCTAGTGGTAGTTAACGGCAATCTCCCTACTTTATTGGGGCTCGATTGGTTTCCCCATCTTGGCCTAGGGCTAACAGGAGTCCATGCTGTCTCAACCTCTGACACTGACTCCTTATTCGCTGATTACTCAGACGTATTCAGCGATGAGCTGGGGTGTTATAACGGTACCCCTATCTCATTCTCAGTCGACCCCCAGGCAGTCCCAATCAGACTAAAACCGCGGAGGGTCCCATTCGCTATTCGGCCAAAACTAGATGCGGAATTGGATAAACTGTTAAAACAAGGGGTCATTGAGCCAACAGATTTCGCCAAATGGGAGACGCCCATTGTCACACCCCTCAAAAAAGACGGTAGCCTGAGAATTTGCTCGGACTACAAGACCACAATCAATAAGTTTCTACAAGTTAGCGCTTACCCAGTGCCCGTCATTCAGCATTTACTATACACTTTTGAACCCGGCAGCATTTTTGCCAAATTGGACATGTCTCAAGCGTATCAACAGTTCCCTGTTGACAACCAAACAGCGGAACTCCAGACCATTGTCACTCACAGGGGTGCTTTCCGATGCAAGCGTCTCCAATTTGGCGTAAGTGTTGCCCCAGGTATTTTTCAATCCCTCATGGAGCGGATTTTGCAGGGCCTCCCTGGTGTAGTACCTTACTTCGACGACATCTTAGTCTCGGCCAGGGACAGACCCCAACTCTTCCAGAGAGTCAGAGCAGTGTTAGAGAGGTTCAGACAGCATGGCCTCAAATTGAAAAAAGAAAAATGCGCCATTGCCACTAGACAGGTGGACTTTCTGGGTTATAAAATTGACGCCTCAGGCATTCACACCCTGGAGTCCAAGGTTAAGGCAATTCACGAGGCTCCCACTCCAACCTCCAAAACTGAACTACAGGCCTTCTTGGGGCTATTGAACTTTTACGCCTCCTTCTTGCCCCATAAAGCATCAGTAGCTGAACCCCTACACAGATTACTGGATAAAAAATCACCTTGGCACTGGGGGCACAAAGAAGACGCTGCTTTTCACGCCGTCAAATCACTACTCACGTCAGAGGCGGTACTTATTCAATTCGACCCCAACCTTCCATTAGTGCTGGCAGCAGACGCATCTCCTTTTGGAATCGGGGCAGTATTAAGTCACAGGCTTCCCAATGGCGCCGAGGCTCCCATTGCTTTTTTCTCCAGGACGCTCTCTACAACAGAGCGCAATTACAGCCAGATCGATAAGGAAGCTCTAGCAGCTGTTGCAGCAGTGAAAAAATTTCACAAGTTTCTCTTTGGCCATTTTTTCGAGCTGGTCACGGACCACAAGCCCCTCCTGGGTCTACTAGCTGGGGACAAACAGACCCCTCAGGTCCTTTCTCCTAGAATGACGAGATGGACCCTCTTCCTTGCAGCCTACTCCTACAGACTCATACACCGCCCAGGTAAAACATTGTCCCACGCTGACGCTCTCAGCCGCTGTCCCTTGCCGGCTCCAGCTGAAGACCCTGCTCCGGTCCACGCTATTTTTGAGGTCACCCAACTGGACCTCCCCATCACTGCCCTTGACATTGCCGCTAAAACCAAGGCAGACAAAACGCTCGCCCAGGTGCTCGACTGGGTGAGGAGGGGGTGGCCGGGTGGTAATGTTGAAAACAAATTCACACCTTTCAAGACCCGCATGCAGGAATTGTCCAGCTTGCAGGGCTGTCTACTGTGGGGCACTCGAGTGGTCATCCCGACCTCGCTGCGTACCCGAGTTCTGGAGGCGTTGCACGAAGGACACCCTGGCATCGTTAGAATGAAGGCATTAGCACGCAGCTACGTATGGTGGCCGGGCCTCGACGAGGACGTCGCTAGATGGGTAAGCTCCTGCAACCCCTGCCAGGAATCCCGTCCAGCTCCTCCTATTGCCACCCCTACTAAATGGGAGAGCGCCAGCGCTCCGTGGTCCAGAATTCACATCGACCTGGCTGGCCCCTTGCATGGGAAAATGTTCCTAGTGGTCGTGGACTCCTATTCTAAATGGATTGACGTAGCACAGCTATCCACGACCACCACACAAGCAATTACCAAAGTATTAATGCGCCTGTTTGTAACACACGGGCTACCCGACTCCATTGTCTCCGATAATGGCCCACAGTTCGCATCAACCGAGTTCAGCCATTTTGCTGCCAACCTGGGTATCCGCCACATTTTCACAGCCCCATTTCATCCTGCCAGTAACGGATTGGCTGAAAGGGCCGTCAGGACCACTAAAGAAGCCCTGGCGAGGTTCAGCAGGGATGATTGGCACCACAAACTCGCGCGTTTCCTGATGAGCCAGCACTCAACTCCATGTTCAGTCACCAATAAGTCCCCAGCGGAGCTCCTGATGGGCAGGCGCCTGAGGACTGTATTGGACAGACTGCACCCACAATACTGCCCTGACTCTCCCCTCGCTTCCACATCGGGGTTAGACATTTTATCTTACAGGAGCCAGTATTCGCGAGGAACTTCGCTGGAGACCCCCTGTGGATCCCGGGCGAGATCGTGGCCATCACCGGACCCAGGTCGTATCGAGTCAGACTGGAGGACGGTCGTGTCTGGAGAAGGCACCTGGACCAGCTGCGTAGGCGTCTCAGCACCCTCGCTAGCAGGGACCCAGAATTACAAAACGAAGGGGGGCCTCAACATCAACCCCACATCCACATCCTTCCCGACGACCAGTTTACACCAGCAGCCATTCCAGAAAGCCCGAACACGGACAGCGGCGCCCAGACGGCTGACCACTCCGATCCAGTCTACGGGAGCACGTCCCCAGTGACCAACCCTATGAGTCTGCGACCTGCCCGAACCGAGGAGCACGTTGGTGACACTTTACCAGCTCTGCCTTCCCAGGCAGACTCTGAATGGACAGACAGCGTTCCAGAGCTGCGCCGTTCCGGGCGCCAGCATAAACCTCCTGCCTACCTCAAAGACTATGCGTGTTCGCATCTGGGGGGAAGGGGTGTTATGTTCTGAGAACCCTAGGAGTTCTCACTCAGGTCCATTCACTTGCGGGGGCGTTCTTCCCCTTCACTCATTGGTTGGTTCTCCCCAGCAGCCAGCTATAAAAGCAGGCTGCGGGGTCCAACCAGTCGCTGATCGCTGCGAGCCAGTTCCCGGCTTGGCAAGCACGGTCAGCCCTTTATTGTTATAATAAAGTATTGTTGCACTCATGCTCTGGTTCAGCCTCTCTTTTCCCAAACTTAACATAACCAAACCCAAACCGTGCAGTCATTCTTCTTATGGTTTAGTCTCCAGGCCTTTGATCATCTTCGCTGCTCTTCTTTGAACTTCTTCCAAAGTCTCAGCACCTTTTTTGTAGCATGGCGATCAAAATGGTTGCAGTATTCCAGGTGTGGTCTTACTAGAGTTTTATAAAGTGGTAGTAATATTTCACATGATCTTGATTTGAATGCCTAAGTTGATGTTTTTATTTACATGTGGGCATCGTTTAATTATGAAGATGCTGAACAAGTGATAGCGATAACCAAACCTTGTACTTAAAGCTGCCAGAGCAGCCCTGCAATCACATGATCACAATTTGCGACTTTCCATGCCAGCATCCCACAAAGAAAATCAGTGATGAAGCTAGCAGGAAGTCAGAAGTTGCAGTTACGAAGTCTTTGCTTAAAGTATATAAAGCATTAAGTTATTATTAAGTTACTAAGAACATTGACCAAAGCAAAACAAAAAAACAAAAAAATCCACACAATCCTTGCTTGATGGCAACCAGGATTGCCAGAAGTGTCATTACTAAGAGGTACAGCCAATGTCTTATGACCATATTGTTTAATAAGGAGTTTCTTGTCTCTGCTAAATGAAGACTTTTGTACCTCTTATATGCCATAATCATTCTCTCTTCAGCTGTAAAGCCAGGGGAAATTCAAAGCAGGGGAAAATATGTTTGAATAAATTGGAAATTTATATTTTTATCAAACTGCTATACAGTAGTGTTGTGCATTCACCTGATTCAAAGGTACATGAATGGGACATAAATGTAGCATACTTTTAAGGAGTATTTTCCTCATTATGCGTGGTCTCTGCGTGGCTTAAGGATTTGTGCTAATGCAGGTGGCTTGAAAAGACCTTTTTTTGCTTTGGTCAATGTTTTTAATAACTTAATAACAACTTAATGCTTTATATGCAATGCCTTCTGTGATTATTTTTTATGTTTTTAGCATGTACATTTTTTTGTAAGTAATTCTTTTTCAGATTATTGAGTTAGAAAGAAATTGGCTTTCTTTAAGGGGAATTGTCATGAAGGAATGGAGATCAGGAAATACCAAATCATGACAAAGAAATTAAGCACATTTTACAGAAGTCAAATATCTTGTTAGGTCTGGGCTGCTAATCAATAAGGAGTTTTAAAAATGGCATGACATACTGTTCTCTTTGAAGAAATATTCTGGCTTGAAAATAAATTACTCTCATAGAGTGGAAATTAATTTTATATTGAGTGTTCAAGGTATACAACATAGAAGTCAAATTTGCCTTTTTTAAAGTGACTCATTAATGCAATGCTGCTTGCTAGGGGGATTGGGCCTTAGAGAACATTTGCAGCTGAAAATAGATTATAGCAGTTGCCAGTATAATTGATCCACACTCAGCTTACATTTGATAAGTGTTTGCTTCTGAAGTGCTAAATCAGGTAACTAGAGACTTTGGTGTGGTTAAAAAAATCTTTTACTGAATAGGAGTATCAGCAAATAATGCTAACTAAATTTCACTAGCCTGCTGTTCTTATGATGAATTAGGTCTCCTATCCAGCAGCTTAAATATTCCCACTTTTAGATATATTAATGACTTTACATTACATATTCTTTCTGCCTTCCCTGGACTGTAGGAATATTATGAGCTAATAATGTTCTGGAAGTCACTGAAAAATGTATGTATAAATGTGTGAAAGTTGCATGTATTCAGGTAGTCCTCAAATTACAACAATTCATTTAGTGACCATTCAAAGTTACAAGGGCCCTGCAAAAAGGGATTTATGACCGTTTTCCACACTTTTGACCTTTGCAGCATCTCTAAGATCATGCAATCAAAATTTAGATGTTTGGCAACTGACTCACATTTTTGACCATTGTTCTATCCTGGGGTCATGTGATCCCCTTTTGTGACCTTCTGACAAAGTCATGGGGAAGCCGGACTCACTTAACAACTGTATTACTAACTTATCCACTGCAGTGATTCACTTAACAACTGTGGCAAGGAAGGTTGTAAAATGGGGCAAAACTCACTTAGCAAAAGAAATTTTGGGCTCAATTGTGGATATAAATTGAGGACTATATTTGTTGATTTAGGGAAAATAAAGTGAATATACTTGAATTATAATTGTTTTGTTCTTTTCAAGTAAGAAGTTGTAGGTTGCTGTTGTGGTTCGCCGGCTGCAGGTACAGATGGCTGAGGTCTCAGAGAGCGAGGACTTAGATGAGGGGCCTGCGTGTGATGCAGGGATGGGGCCAGGACCATCAGGGAGTGGAATGCTGCCTTCAGAGATTGTGGAGGCTGGCAGAAGTGATGCAGAGGTCCCCGAGAGCCTGTGCCCAATGCATGTGCCTGCAGGGCTGCTCAAAGGAAAGAGCAGCTGCAGCAGCACAGGCGACTCAGGAATAAGACTGCAAGGTAATGGCCCCTCCCTCAAGAGATAAAAGCCAGCTGTGAAACCGGAGTTCTTTGCAGGAAGCAAATAAGTTTTTCCATTTAAGCCTTATGGACATTCGGAATAACTTGGTTGGTGTTTGGAGACTCTTTGTGTTTGAAATATTTCTTAGTAACTTTATCTAGTTTTTAGCAGCCTTGCACAACCTTGGAAAGGCTCGCTCTTATCAGAGACTATTAGTTTGAAACAGCCTTTTAACCATGAAGGAATGGAATTCGTAATGAATCATTAAAAGGTTTTGCTATTACCTCTGTTTCATGTTTGTTTCCTTAGAACAAGGTTTGGATCAGAACAGTTGCTTGCTGAATACAACATAATGGAAGTAAAGTATGCATGAAAATAATGGATTGCATAGTTTGTAATATCTGTTAACAGCAATACCAATGTGAGAAATCATGGTTTTTTGTAATAAAAGTAAGTAGTTCTCTCCAGTCACCTTTCTTCCTTTTTGACTAATGGGATAGAAAAAAAGGCTTCTTTCAATTTTGATTTAATCATAGTATATGATGCCCAATTCACAAAACTTGTTTATGTTGCTGCAGAAATGACTGAATACATTGTTGTTTCCATGATAACTGAAGTGTTTTTATTAATATATTATAACTGCTGACAAAGAGAAAATAACTCTGTTAAGTATATGTAATAATTATAACCCTAAAATCTCCTGTAATTTTTCAGTTTATCAGTTCTTTTGTGGATCCATGCAGTTTAATGAAATGCCCTTGACCAAAGTCTGAAGAAGGATCTTTACATGATAGTTCCTTCTTGGGCATAATAGCAAGGATGACACACCTTTCTTAGTAAGTTAAGAAAGCAAAATATGAGATTTATTCAGTGCATTCTCACAATCTTGAAACAATTGTCTCTGGTGAGGAATTCAGAGGATAAGAATATGGAGAAGAACTTCATTTAAGAATACCTATTTTAAACAGGCTGTTTAGTCAAATTCAGTCTGAAGATTGAAAATTCCCTAGTCCACTCCATTTGCAAAATGAAAATATTTGCAGAGAAAATGACTGAAATAACTATATTAGATCAACCAAACAGTGTCTCTGGATAAGTTTCATAGATAATGCAGGATAATGCCATATGTAAAGTAAGTCAGAAGTAAGTATTTTGTAGTCATTGCTACATGTCACCTCTAATCCTTCTTTTCACTAGACCAGCCATACCCAATTCCTGCAATCGTTCTTTGTGTGTTTTAATCTCCAGGCCCTTAATCATCTTAGTTTGTCTTCCCTGCACTTTTTCCAAAGAATCAACCATCAACAATAAAGATGCAAGCAGGAAGAAATATGCCATGTACAACACTTGATAGAACAGCCATGAAGCCCCTTGGAAAAATAAAGAAATGCCATGATGTGTCTATATCTACAAAGATCAGGATGAAGCAAACCATGATTTTCCCTGTGACATTCTATGGAAGCAAAACTTGGACTTAAAAGTCAGGAAGATTATTGTTGCCTTTAAATTTGTTGGAAAAGACCCCTAACCATTGCAATGTTCCACAATCACATGAGTACCATTTGTGCATTTGCAACATCCTTCTGTGGGGTGATTGTCATTAGCATACTTCAGAACCTTGTCTTTTTCTGTGGCAATAAGCAGAATTAATCCGATATAGTAAGTATTAGCAACTTATTGGCAACTTAATCACTAGGTAACACAGTCATTAAATGAAAAATCACATGAAAATTGAAGTAAAATTGTAAGTCATGATCATGTGCCTTTTTAATTAATGACTGTTATCGAGTGAATAAGTTGCCAATCCCAATTGTAGTCACTACATGAAGACTACCCATATTACTGAGGGCATAGCAATGAAAATTCCCAGGAACTTAGTGAGGGGACAGTATGTATACCCATGTACCTTACTTTTAAGAATTGGGATCTTTCTGTCATAATCGCTATTTGTCTGTATTTTCTTCTTCTACAGCTGTTGAATACTAGAAAGACTCATGTGGTGAGAAAAGCATCTAGAGAACAAAAGTTATTAAACAAAAGTTATTATCTTGTCAAGTTATTAAATATGAGAGAAAACATTTTTACTACTTAATTTTCTTAGTTGACAATTCAGTTGTAAGTTAAACAATAATAATGATTACAGTTGGCAATTGAAATCTGAGATTCAGTGAGATCTCTAATGCTATGATGGCATGCATTGACCTTTAACACTGTAAAAATAGAACACATAAATTTAAAATACTAGAAAATGGCTGCAATTGTATATATTGTATGTATAGTCATAATAACATGACTACAAGATTCTGGATATTTTTTTAAAAAAAAATGTTTCTATTGGGGCTTTCTAGAGATGCAGAGACTGAAGCACCTCCCTGCTACCGGATGCTCTTCACAGCTCAAAGAGAACGGGCATGTCAGGTACCAACGCCCTTTCCCTTCTCCCTTGTCCCAGCTGGGCCACAAAGGTTGGGAACCATTGCTTTACAGTACTCTCTGAGCACTTTACAAATGTCGGCATATTGCTGCTAACAATCTGGCTCCTCATCCCGGCCTTGGAAGGATGGAAAGTTAAGTCAATGTTGAGTCGGTCAGGATTGAACTGGCTGTGGGCAGAGTGAGTCTGCAATACTGTGTTCTAACCACTGTACTACCATTGCTCTTTACGTTAATTTCAAACCATGATTTGTGTGTGTGTGTGTGTGTGTTTCAAGGTATTCAGTCCTCTGTCTTTATCTCCACTCAGCCCCCTCAGTCTTCATTAATTCTCTCTCTATGACCCAATCAATTTAGACACGCTCACTTTGATCTTCAATTCATGTTCATTCAACACATACCCATAATCCTCCTGTGTCTTAAATAGCCTATTCTCATAGTATTAGGCTTTTACATTTCTCTTAACATGATCTACTCTCATTTCTACATGACAGTGTGGCCATCTCTTATGTAGTCATGTTCACTTCGTTTGAGAAGTAGTCCTTGCAAAAGACTACTATGTGTCCTTTAGTGACAATTCAAAATTTCAAGGGCACTGAAAAATGTGATTTATGACTGTTTTTCTCCCTTAAGACCATTACAACATCCCTGTCAGAGCTGCCATCCTTCGCTCCCGTGCATGCTTCGCTAGATGCCAATCTGCCATAAGTCATGGGGGGAGGGGAGAGCTGTGGGAAGACGAGGGGGAAACCAAAAAGTGAGCATTGTGCCGTCAGACATCTCAAGGCCACAGTCCTGGAAATGGAATGCAGTGCCTATCCATTTATAGGGACAGTTACCAAAACATCTTCTTTGAATATGACTGGACAATGGGAAGATTGAAGGGGAGGGAAATGGAGAAGGGAAAGTTACTTAGGGAATCCTTGCATGCAAATATTTAGATCCGGTTTTGCTTCTATAACCACTTGGCTTTTGGTAAGCCATAAGCTTTTCATCATGATGGAGTCGAGAGTGTTTCTTTCCTAGAAGACCCAGCTGTGCCAGGTATGACAATCCCCATGGTCATGTGATTAAAATTCAGGTGCTTAGTCAGGATGTAAATCTAACAACTAAATAAAAAAAATAACTTTATACATTTATCCATAAACCATCAGAGGGGCATCACTCATCACTCAATAGTGCTGAACCACACATTAAGCATTTAATTTATTTCCAATCATGCTTCACTTCCATCATATAACGCTCCGTTCCCATTCAGCAAGTAGCTGTCAATTCCATATGCTCTAAATCAGCAAATGTACATTTTCTTTTTACATTCATGCATTTCTCAGTGGCCTACTGAAGAGCAAGGATCTGGTTTTTACATCTCCACATGGCATGAAAGAACACTGCTTAGTCTTCATTATTACATCGTATAACTTTTCAATCAAAATCCTACACCTACACGTATACATATATCCTCACCCAGAAACAAATGTTCATAATATGATTATTTTAGATGCAGAATTCATTGTACTTGAAATAGAAGCCACTGTTTATTAAGAAATACCTGAAAATGAATAGATGTACATTAAACAATAAATAAAATCAAATGAATACGACAGAGTGAGAAGTTTCCTTTGTCTTTTCAACTCAAGGACTTATTTAACTGACAACAGATCAGGTGAAAACCTGAAGCAAGTGTCCTTCGTTTCCTGCATGTTTTGATATTTGTCCTTGGTGCAAAGATGCGAAACAATCTCCAGTAATTTGTGATACCTTTCCTTTTGTATAGGAAACTGTAATAGCAGAAGTCATCACATAGCCACACATTGAAGCTATATTCATATTTTAACATTTCTCCAATTTTGCCAACAATACTTTACAATTTTTCAGCAGTGTTAATGATTTATTTTATCAGCTTTTTCTTGAACCTAATATTCTATAAAAGTCTCTAAAATCTGACTATTATTTTTTCTTCTTTGTTTATTTATTCTCTCTAAGATTTCCTCTGAATAATACCAAGTAACATTCTGTCTGTCATTCAGAAACTTTCATCATCTTTGTATCCTTCAATGTTTTTCAGTTGTTCATTATAAAGAATTAAATCAATTCATTATTTTCCCATTTATACATACAAATAGACTTAAACCATCAATTTGAAAAAAAAAAATAACTTTTCTCTAAGCAGATGCTCACTAAACAATTACTTTCATTCACTCTTAAAGTTCCACATTGCTGTACGTGTTATACATTTTCCAGATACCTAATTTTTTAATGAATGTCTTTAAAATCTTAAGAATTGCTATGCGAAGAAAATTATTCCTAATGGAAGCCCTTCACTATATAGTGAATATGGAATACTTAGGAAATACCTAAATATTTCAAGTATCAAGTGGAAGTATTGTTAATTAAAGATAAAAGACATAAGACACTATATTCCTTTTATTTTATTTCAAAATCAAGCTGATATAAAATATGCAGTTTACATAACTAAAACCTGATCATGATCCTTTGTCATGTTGAGTTTAGTAAGAGAATTATATTATACGTTGTGTGTGTGTTTGTAGTTTATATAGTTTTTTTAAAAAATAATTCCTCTTTACATAATAGGTTTCTTTTTCCTTACCAAGAAAATGGTAACATATACTTTTCTAACTATTATTATTGCTGTTACTTAATATTTTAGCAGGAATCTCAGTAAAAATCTGGAAATCATATTCTACATTCTGGTGGTTCTATCTGTCTGGCTGTCTCTTATCTATATTTATAGCTATCTATCAGTATGTATCTGTATTTTTATCTCTGTATCTCCCTGTAACTCTGTATCTCTCTCTATATCTGTCTGTCTGTCTGTCTATCTACTTATAAAAATATAAGGCAGTGGATGCTTCTGCACAAGTAGCAGGCAAGTGTATGCCCCTCCATCTGCACGAGTGGTGGGCACACACTGTTGCTTGTGGAAATGGAGTGTGCATGCCTGTGCTCGCCTGCTGCTTACACAAGTGGAGACGCATTCTTGTGCTCTCTCATCATTTCTGTAACCTGGTAGTGGACTGCAGCCCAGGAGTTGGTGATCCCTGCATTACAGCATACATCCTATTGTCATTAGGAAGTCATTTTAACTGTTATGATGCTGGCAAACTATCAGAGAAGTGGTGTCATTGTCTGATGAGAATGGGTGAAATTTTATCATCCTATCATTATGTAGCCACCATGTAAGGAGAAGTCCATAACCGAACTATAACCATGACATAATTCAAATTGTCACCATCACTAACTAAATTTTAGTATGGCATTATGGGGATAATCTATCTTGAGCCAGAGGTGGTATTCAACAGGTTCTGACCAGTTCTGGAGAGCCGGTAGCGGAAATTTTGAGTAATTTGGAGAACCAGCAAATACCATCTCTGACTGCCCCTGCCCCCATCTCTTCTCTGCCTCCCAAGTCCCAGTTGATCGGCTGGGTCTTCTTTTGTTGCCCTGCACAGGAGAACAGAGCTGGAAAGCAGATTAGTGGGGTGGGGTGGGAATGGAGATTTTACAATATCCTTCTCCTGCCATGCCCACCAAGCCACACCCACTGAACTGGTAGTAAAAAAATTTGAATCCCACTACTGAATTCTGAGCCCATGTGCTAAATTGCTAGCATTGAAGCATGTTGCTGCTTAGTCCCAAAAGATGTAATCAGAAGTGGTGCTGTGAGAATAATCTTGAGGAAGAGGAAGAAAAGCCACATCCAAAGCAATAAGAGAAATAAGAGAAAGCAGCAATGGAATTTGACCCCCATGAGAACATTAAAAGAAAAAATATTTTGGCTGGATAAACCTAGTGCCATCAAATACACAGGGCTAGTAATATCATGGCTTATGTGGATAGGATGCTGGGCTAACAATTGGCAAGCTCACATTGCAGGTCTGGTTCTGCTGCATGATGGAGGGAGCTCCCATCACTTGCTCCAGCTCCTGCTGACCCAGCAAGTTCAAAAAGCAGGCGATTGTGGTTAGATAGATGGGTACCACTTTGGTGGACAACTTAACAGGTACATCATGGCTATCAAACTCACTGTGTCGCGTGGCCATCACATGATATTTCACAATGTTTTTCACATTCCCAGAGCTGGGGTAGGCATGGACTGTACCTGATTCATCCAGCTTGTGGGCTGCCAGTTTGACACTCCTAAGGTACATGACAGGAGGCCCCAGCTGGGCACCTGCTGGTCAGTGGTAATATCACTGGCTAATCCTTTCAACCTAGAAGTGCTTCTGTGCTCCCAACACAAATGCAGTGTTACAAAGCTAGTTATAAACAGGTTCTTTATTGGAAAAATTAGCAGGTTAGTGTGGCTTGAGTAATTTAGCCACATTTTTTGTCCTGACATTAATTGTCTCTGTGGATAGCAGGGCATCCAGATCCTGAAATTTCTTGTATTAGGGTGCAATAAGCTTTTCATAGATTATCAAATTTGCTAACCAGTTTGAAGTTACAGATCATTCTTACTTGTATTGTGTAAAATAATTTGAATTTCACTTTGGTAATCAGTATTCACCAACCATCCTATGATTTGTGTGCCTGGAACAATTTGCCTAAAGTTTCCATTTTCTTATCCCAATCATTATTTACACTCTCAATGGTATTGCCGTTGCCTGGATGTGCTAAGAACCAGCCCCTGAACTAGAACAGGTACAAGAGGTAAATTTCTACTAGGCTTCACTTTTCAGACTTTTAAAATGCTCCACTGGTAGAGGTAGCAATAAAGTCACCATTGTCTACAAGGAGGTTGACCCTTTAATTCAAATTCAGCAGGCTTGAAAACTTTGCTTTCAACCAGTTCTGTAACTTATAGTACAAAGCTGATTTTTTTTCAGTCTGATCAGATAAAATTGAAAGCATTCTAATTAGCCTATTTCTTCACAGGTTTTATAGTAGACATTTGTGTATGATTCAGCGATGGTTTATAAAAACTGGCTTAATTACTGCCAAACTCAAACAAGGCACATCAGGAGAGAATGACGGCAAATCTCCACAGTCTTGCTTATAACCATTGAGGGTCTCTTAATACTATTCTCTTTATTAATTTTCTGTCTTCTCAATTCCATTATCTTGGTTTTAATTTTAAACTATCTCCATATATTTGCTTTTCTTTAATTAGCTTAATAATCTCTCTTTTTTTGCAGTTTTCTGTTAGAAATTTGCTACCATGTATCTCAGATTCTATTCCTCTGTTTACCCACTCAATTATTAATAAGAGATAATCAGCTGATAAATCTTATTGGTGTTATAGTTTCCTGACCCTCACCCCCAAAAGAGCATTGAATAGTAGCTCTTTTTTCTACTATAGCAGAAAAATATATAGGGATATTTTTGTTCAAAAGCACAGCCAACCACAGACTCAACCACCAGGGAATAAATGGGAGAAAAAAATGACTGAAAAAATGGCAAAAATTATATGGCTGAAATACCTGAACAGAAAATTCTACATTTTACTGCAGACCTCTTTTCTAAATTATTCCTTTGGAAATTCCTCTAATCCTTATATTATTGTGTTTCTTAAGACTTGGTTTTGTGGTAGTTTAGTTTTTAAAACTCTAATCTGTAAATTAAATTTACAGGATTGGTAATCATATACAAATGATCATTACTGTTTATTGGAGATTGCTTTAAAAATAAGGAGGAATTGCAAAGGTCAAAGAAAGTTTTTGTGTTTTTCTTTTTAAAAAGTTACATTTAGCACACTAAATCTTATCTTCCCACATTTTTATTTCTTATTTTTCTATATTGATGAATAAAATCTAACAAGATTCTACAATGTGATGGAAAGATTCTTTAGTAAAAAGAATACCAGTTTGCTTATCTTTGAGTTATTGTTTCCATGTAAAAATACTTCTGTCTCCTGGATAGAATCTATGGCTTCTGGAGAAGTGTGCTCCCCTGTTTGTGTATGTCAGCATGTTGTCAACTAGCAGCAGCAAACTGAATTTCGGTAGCCTTGCTTTTGTATCACCTTGTGATATTAAAGAGTAGATATTAAAATCTCATTGCATCATTGTTACATTTTGGCTTTTATTTATGAAGTGATCCTGATAATTCTGTTTGGCATGGGGTGGATTACTAGAAGACCACTGAGGTCTCTTCCAACTCTGTTATTCGTATCATGCCCTGTTGGAGTCTGAATCCAAGGAGGAAGCCGAACAGATGATAGGGACTGGGAGTGTGGCTCCGTTGGCTATGGAGGAGGCTGGGGAAGGGCAAAGTCTGGCTGGGCAGAGCAGGGAAGAGATAGAACAAGGGAGAGGGAGTTCAGAGGAAGACTCAGGCCCACCCTCTCTTCTTCCTAGGGCACGCAAGGAGGAATGGAGAAGAGAGCAATGTGAGTTGCATGGCTTACGGGGTAGGAAAGGGCCCTGATTCTCTTCATTAGCCATAGCTGCGAAGAGAGTTCAAAAGAAAAAAGGCAAGGTACATGCAGCAGGCTGTTGGGAGCAAATGCGACTTTGTCTTGTATTGTTGTGGCTTATCTGTGTTCCTGGATCTTCCCAACTGTGTGAGGTTTGCCGTGCTTTCAAGTCTGAAATTCTTGCTCCTGCCCTGACAAAATAATTACTTCAGTTTGGCTTGTTTGGACTTTAAGTTACAGTTTGTGTTGACTATATTTTGGACTGAATTTTCTGCAGTCAAAGACTGTTCCTGGGAGAATTTTTCTCTAGCCAGAAGGTAACCTGGACATTGAGGGCAAAGTTGGAGATAATAAAGGGACTCTCATTGCTTATCTGACTGTGTTGCCTTTGTGCAACACCCTCGGTCATCACAATTCTGTTAATCCAGATTCCAAAACATTTGGCAGGCAAACTGAAAACATCAGTTATTTGTTTTTGTTGTATTGGTTGTGGAATAAGAATGTTACTGATAAGCACAAAAATTAGAAATTGATAGAACTTTCAGGCTAATGAAACATACAAAACATACAAAATGAAACATACAAAATGAAACATACAAAATGAAACATACAAAATGAAACATACAAGGGTATATTTTACTGTGCATAAGCATACTAGCAATATTAGATGAATTTTCAAAGGCTGACTTCCGTAGATTATTTTTTCAACTAGGGCTTCAACCTTGTGAATTATTTCACACAGTGACTACTTTAAGTGAAAAAAAGATGGCAATGGTTCACACCTTCATGGAAATTCAATATGCACCTGGAGATACCACATTGCTCAATATGAGTGATTCTCCCAAGCTTGATTATATGTTATTGTTATATTGTATTAATTTTTACAGGGCTTATAAGTCTCCTCAGTTAGAACTGTCTCTGAGTGTTTTTTACTTGTAGCAATCTATGCCCCAAATGATGACCAGGGGAAATTTTTTAAACACCTTCACCAAAAAATAGTAGGCTTTGAAAAAAGAAACATTTGCTTGATTGGCGATTTTAACTCCATTGCAGACTACCAGAAAGACCATAGTAATATGGGGAAAAACAAGAAGGGGAAAAGGGAACTTTCTGCGGCATGTAAGGAAATGTTGAGAGAGCTAAATTTAAAAGATCTATGGAGGGAACGGAATCTTGAAGGAAAACAATTTACATACTATTCTAACCCACATAAGACTTGGACCAGAATAGATATGGCTTGGATGGATTTGGACTTGGCTAATGAAATAAAAGAAATCAAAATCCTACCGAATGAATGGGCTGATCATAACCCAATACAGCTAATTTGGAGAGATAGGAGACGAATAAAAAAAAGATGGACACTAAACAACCAAATTGTAAACGAAGAAGAGTATATTAATAAACTGAAAGAGGAGCTAAACTATTTTCTAAAAGATAATAATAATGAAACAACTTCAAAACAGAACATTTGGGATACTATGAAAGCAATTATAAGAGGCACAACAATTTCCTATAATGCTATGAGAAACAAGAGAATTTATGCCCAACAAAACGTGTTACAACAACAAATCCAAGACTTAGAAATACAATTACAAAAAAACCCTAAGATCCAAGGACTACAAAATCAGTTAATACTAGCCAAACATAAGCTGAATTTAATTGAACAAGATAAAATAGAAGTTAGCTTGAGAAGGTCCAAACAAAATTATTTTGCACGCCAATAAACTAGGAAGATGGCTATCTTATAAACTTAAAAAGAAAAAGAAAAGAGATTGATACACCAATTAATAGACGAGAAAGGCATCCCACAACATGAGATTGAGAAGAAAAAGGATATTATATTAAACTATTTTCAAAGATTATATAAAAAGAAGAAATCAATGAGGATAAAATAAGAACTTATCTGGAGAATACGAATGATAAAACAATAGGGGAAGGAGACAAAGAATTACTAAATAAGGATATTACATGGTCTGAGTTAAAATCTGCAATGGAAAATCAATGTAATAATAAATCCCCTGGTCCAGATGGGATTCCAGTAGAATTGTATAAAGCCACAATAGATTTAGTAGGGCCTCTGATGCTGGAAGTGTTTAACGAAGTACTTTTGGCTGCCAAAATGCCAGACTCATGGAGGAGGCGTTGATTGCGTTAATTCCGAAGGAGGATGTGGATGCCAGATATATCAACAATTATAGACCAATCTCACTTTTAAACGCCGATTATAAATTATTTACCTCAATTATAGCGAATAGAGTAAAACAAGTTTTAAATTTATACATTCATGAAGACCAAAATGGTTTCCTTCCATTCCGCCAAATTAAAAACAATTTAAGAACCGTTATTGACGTCTTAGAATATTATGAAGCTCATCCAGAGAAACAATTTACACTCATGTTTCTAGATGTGGAGAAAGCATTTGATAACTTACATTGGCACTTTTTAATACAAAAAATCTATAACATGAATCTGGGCACTAAATTCAAGAATATTATCACAACAATTTACAATACCCAACAAGCCAATATACTAATTAATGGTGAACAAACAGGCCCACTAAGCATTGAAAAGGGCGTTAGACAGGGTTGCCCTCTCTCACCCCTCTTATTTATATTTGCTTTAGAATCATTGTTAACGCGGATAAGACAAAATTCTGAAATCCAAGGAGTTAGGGTCAAAGCAGAGGAATATAAATTACAGGCGTTTGCAGACGATATGGTTTTCTTCCTAGAGGATCCCATGGAAAAAGGACATAATCTAATAAAAGAACTAGAACAATATGGCTCAGTAGCAGGATTAAAGATTAACAGAAATAAGATGAAATTACTGACTAAAAATCTAACAGAGAACCAGAGGAAAGAATTAGAAAAAACCATGGGGATACAGGCAACAAAAAAGGTCAAATATTTAGGCATATGGTTAACACCACATAGTAAATCACTCAAAGAGAATAATTATGATAAACTGTTACAGCAAATTAAGAAAGATCTAGAATCTTGGAATAAGTTGCAGCTTTCTCTACTGGGCAGGATTGCCACAATCAAAATGAACATCTTACCAAAACTCCTTTACTTATTCCAGACAATCCCAATAAAATTACCAAAAAAATTTTTTGATGATATAAATAAGGTAACTCTTAAATTTATTTGGCAAGGGAAAAAAGCTAGAATCAGTATTAAGGCCTTACAAGATGCAAAAAGTAGAGGTGGGCTAGCTTCCAAACTGGGAATTATATTATTGGGCAGCCAACTTATTATGGTTAAAAGACTGGGTCAATTTATGGAACAAAAGAACTCTAGTCTTGGAAGGGCACGACCTTCAGAGAGGATGGCACGCATTTCTATGGGATGTGGGGAAAACTAAACAGGCGTACTTTTATAGACATCTTATTAGAGATTCACTATTAACTAATTGGAAAAAAATATGTAAAAACATTATTTAAAAATTCCGATTTGGCTTTCAACAATGGAGGCAATGGTTCATCCCAACAATTTGGATATAACAAAAACGACTAAATATAAAGATTTATTAGACCCTTTAGGAAAATTAAGAACTAGACAGGACTTACAGGAACAGGGATTTAAAATTGATCAGTGGTTATATATACAAATCCATAGTAGATACAAACAAGATATCAAAGAGTTTGGAATCTATAGCAAATTACAACACTTAGATAAAATCTTATTAGGATTAAATAAAAAGAATATCTCTAAATTTTATAAATATTTATTGGAGGTAGAATTAGAGCAAGAGATAGTGAAAGGGAACATGATAATGTGGAGTAGGAATATTGGAAGAAGCATTACATTAACAGAATGGGAAAAGATCTGGAATAGAATCATTAAGATTACGAAATCTGCGGCGTACAAAGAAAATATGTATAAAATGTTATATAGATGGCACTTATCCCCTTCGAGGTTAGCGAAAATGAACCCAAACTCTAGTCCAAAATGTTGGAAATGTAAAAACATAGAGGGAACCTACTTTCATATGTGGTGGACCTGTAAAGAAGCCCAGAAATACTGGCAAAAAATTAGAAAATGGCTGGAGATAACCAAAGAACAAATCGAATACAAACCAGAGTTCTTCCTACTAGGGATCTCTGATAAACATTTTCCTAAAAAGACGAAATATATAATAATTCATATTCTAACTGTGGCCAGATTAGCATTTGCCCAGTGCTGGAAATCATCCTGTTTACCTACAGATCAATTGGTCATTCAGAAAATATGTGATTGCGCAGAAATAGACAATTTAACCATAGCTCTTAAAAATAAAGAGTCTTCAGCATTTGATAATAATTGGAATGCGTGGTATAATTGGTTATATCAGAGATAAACTGTTCAAGGAATAATGGGTAATTTAAGCATAAATAGTGATAAGATGTGTATATTTAAAGTAAGGTAGGAGAATTGGATCTTGCAGACTGTCAAAAAGAATATCTGTTTGGTTTTAACGTATTTTCTTTTTTCTTCCGTCTCTTTGTTTTTTTTCTCTCTTTTATACTTCTTTTTCTCCTTTTTCGGTCGCAAGACCGAGCGTTTTTTTGTTTTTGTTTTCTTTTCCTCTCTCTTTCTCTTCTTTCTTTCTTCTTTTTTTCTCTCTGTTGCATATGTAATGTTGTTATGTTATTTTTTAATTGTAAATTCAATAAAATTTATATATAACATAACTTGTGTTAACCTGAAATAAGTTGCAGATAAATGAAGATTTTTTTTCCTTCTGAGAATGCAGACTGAAGAATTTTCTGAATCAATTTAACATTCAAGAAAATTGCTTCCCCTCAGAAATGCCCCTTTTCTCTACTTCAGCAAACCTAAGACTAATCTGTTACTTTCTCTTTTCTGAGGTGGGGTTTCAAAACAGTTTCTAGCTAAATATTTTTCTCAATTTACTACTGGACTAATTTGATAATTAGAAATATATCAATGAGTAACATTATGCCAATGTCCTAAATCATCCAGTGTGGTAGAATGCAGTCTGGATTCCCAGGAGGGAGGAGTTGTATTCTAGAGGACCAAGAGATAACAACATTTATGTATAGTTTAGTTGGTAGAAAGAGGGTCAAGAGAGCTGCTTCCTAGAAATTCTCAGAGTATATTTGATTCAAAAAGATTTTTTTTAGTTTGACAAGATTTTTATTTAGAGGTGAGAAACAACAAATTAAACTGTTTAGAATTAACTCAGCATGCCTTTCTTGGTTTGGGAGAAGGGCTGACATCCAGTTAAATAATCCAACATTTTTTGTGGGTTTTGTTTTTATTTTTTTGGTGCACAGATATGGTCTTAAACAAATATATATTTCTGTCTAAGTGGATATATTTCCTGTGTATATATTTCATTCTCCTTCAGTAGACATTGAAGCTTTGGCTATATGTTATAACCTAAGCATTGATTCATGCTTTGTAAAAACATGATAAATTTAAGTGAAAATGCTGAGTAAGTTTGTGAGTTTGATGTTTTAAGAAAACTGGTATGCAGGAATAAGAATAGTGGAAATAAATCTTCCAATATTTCCTCCAAGGAAACAAAGCTATGCGATTAGCTCCACATGAGGAAAAACCTTGACCACTGTTCCTAGTATTAATTAGTATCCGTGTGAAGGACCATTCTTGCCTTAGAATGATTAAAAGTCCCCTAGAAGGGTGTTGGAAGAGCCTTCTCTCCGGGCATGCCAGCAATCACTCGTTGCTCTTCCGGGAGTGCTGGAAACCAGAAGAGCAGCTCCCCTGGCATGCATGCACATGCTGGCCAGCTGGTCTTCACGTATACCTGCATGTTAGAAACCGGAAAACCAGGTGGTAGAACTATGGTAGACAAGGGATCTCCATCTTTGCCCAAACTATGGTCAGTACCTTTATGGACCCTGACTTTAGCAATTGTTTCTTAGCTGATTTTTAGATATTAGAAACTTCCAGAAAAGGTAACGTCTGAGTCTGAATTGAAAGTGGTTTCAAAAATGTTGGCTGTGGGAATGATGCTACACTGGAGATTCAAATGAAACTGGCTAATGTCTTAAAAACCAAAAGAGTGACCTGGATAACCTTCTTATAGTAGATTTATAAAAGAGACTTGTTAAAGTTTTGAAGAATTTTGTGACAAGGGGCAATGAAAAATGAGAAGAAATCAAGTTTTAGGACAATATTTATTGGAATTAAGGTTCAAAATTGTTCAAAGTAAATGGGAAGAATATAAATAGATCAAGATTTTTAAAATAAAAGGAAGTGATCTAAGATTGGTTTATTTGATCTAGGTTAAAATAGGTTTCTGTTAACTCTGGTCATCCTAAATAGACTTTTCCCAAACAGGATTAAAAGAATGAGGCTTTAAAGATTTGTTTATAGATGGGAGCTGAGATATGGGAAGAAAAGATCATTTTTGCATTTTCAGAGAAGTTACTAAATTGCTTTGTTATGATGGGGAAGGGTTTATTTTTACTGTACTTTTTCGTTTTCCATTTCACTATTCTCTTCTTTTTTTGTCTTTAAAAACTTTGAATTGGTTCTTATATTTTTAATTGTAATGTTCAGTAAAATTACTATTTAAAAAAGCACTAGCAATTACAGTATAGAGCTAGGCAAAATGTGATTTGGTATATATATCACATTGTGCCTAGCTCTATACTGTAATTGCTAATGCTTTTTAAAAATGTGTGTGTGTGTGTTTAGTGAAATTGTGTTTGGTGGGCGCATTCATTTTGAAGAATATATTTTCATGCATTGTGAGCCTAAATATTTCTAGAATGCCATTAGTTAAAGAAATGCCTAATATGAAATGTGCTTTCATGTAACTGGCTTCTTTATGAAATGTATGACATTTACCAAATTTAGGATAGGAAGTTTATACTGGATAGAATGTTTGCTTTCAATGCTATATATTTATTTTTAATGTATTTCATTCAAAGCTATTTAATATATCGTCATGTATAAACCGTTAAATTACATTGCTTATGGACTATATGAATATTTCCTGATGGTTTGATTTGCAATGGTGGTGCAGTGGTTAGAATGCAGTACTACAGGCTACTTCTGCTGACTGCCAGCTACCAGCAGTTCGAACCTCACTGGCTCAAGGTTGACTCGGCCTTCCATTCTTCAGAGGTTCGTCAAATGCAGATCCAGATTGTTGTGGGCAATATACTGACACTGTAAACTGTTTAGAGAGGGCTGTAAAGTACTGTGAAGTGGTATATAAGTCTAAGTGCTATTGCTATTTGAAATTACTTATATTTGAACATGAATGGGAATTGCTTCTGGTTTTCCTTGAAACATAGTGTCAGTACTTTAAGAATAGATCTATTTTTATCCCATATTAAGTCCTTAATAATGAGGCGCAAAGGAATCTTTATATTTGAATAATTAACTTTTAATGAAATTATGTAATTAACTTTTACAATAACATTATTGGACTTGAAGTATTAATCAGTTGATAGAATGAATCCCTCAATTAAAATTATATAATTGTCAGTCATTAGTCTAAGTACTAAAATTACTGAAAGAGTAGTGTTAATGCATATTACTGTATTCTTTTTGTTGTAGAGCGGCGGAGGAACGAGGCTGAGCCAGAGTGAACGTTAAAGGCTTTATTCCAAGAATAAAGGGTTGCCGCGTCTGCCTTCTAACTAGGCAGGTTAGCTGGCGGCAACAGGGCTGATACCGCTTGACAGCCGCCTTTTATAGCCGGCTGTCAAACAGTGTCAGCCAATGGGAGCAGCTGGTGTTCCCGCTCAAACAGCGGACCTGGTTGGGGACTCCAACCAGTCCCAAAGACATAACACTCCTTTCCCCCATCCAGGAGCATGCATAGTCCTTCAAGTAGGTCGGTCATCTGCGCTGGCGGCAGGATCGTCGAAGTCTGGGCAAGCCGCTGGCTGGAGCCAAGTCCTCGCCCCCAGGAAGCGTCTCGTAGGTTGTTGATGAGCGGGCTCAGTCGGTGAATTAGGTACGTCTCCCTGTTCGGGTTGACCATGGTGAGTCGCTCGGTCCGGACGGCAGACTGGTTCGCTTGGTTGTTGGTTCGGGGTCCCTTGTTGGTAGACCGGGTCCTCCAGTAAACTCTCTTGGTCGACGGGGTAGATTGGGTCCTGCAGGGAGCTTTCGTCGTTGGCGCGATGGATTGGGTCCCGCAGGGATCTCTCGGCTGGGTAGATTGGTTCCGGCAGGGAGCCCTCGGTGCTGGGAGATTGGGCTGGGTAGACTGGTTCCTTGGTGGTTGCTGGGTAGGCATCAGCTGTGCTTCTCCATCGCCTTCTGAGTTGGTCAACGTGTCTGCGCCACAGGCGTCCGTCTTCCAGGAGTACTCTGTAGGATCTTGGACCTGTGACTGACACAACTTGACCAGGTACCCACAGAGGGTCCCCTGCATAATTTCTGGCGTATACCAGGTCATACAGGGCAAAGTCCCTGACCAAACTGTCAGTTCCTATAGGGGTGTCTGGGCAGTAGTGGGGGTGCAACCTGTCCAGGGTGGTCCTAAGGCGTCTCCCCATCAAGAGCTCTGCTGGGGATTTATTTGTAGTGGTGCATGGAGTCGTATGTTGGCTCAGGAGGTAACGTGACAGTTTGGAGTGCCAGTTTTCCTGGCCAAACCTGGCAAGTGCCTCTTTTGCTGACCTGACTGCCCTCTCAGCCATCCCGTTGCTAGCTGGGTGAAAAGGGGCTGTAAGGATGTGTCTGATGCCCAAGTTGGCAACGTACATACTAAACTCACAAGACGTGAACTGGGGGCCATTGTCAGACACCAGCGTATCAGGGAGCCCATGGGTAACGAAGAAACGGGTCAGAGCCTTAACAATTGCTTGAGTGGTTGTTGAAGGTAGTAGGGCCAGGTCTATCCATTTGGAATAAGAGTCTACTACAACCAAGAAGGTCCTTCCATGTACTGGTCCAGCTAGGTCGATGTGCAGGCGAGACCAAGGACCACCAGCACTTTCCCACTTGGTAGGCGTGGCTGCTGGTGGGGCAGCCCTGGTTTCCTGGCAAGGCTGGCATGAGCTTACCCAGCTGGAGATTTGGGCATCCATGCCAGGCCACCAAACGTAGCTGCGGGCCAGAGCCTTCATCCTTACGATGCCGGGTGGCCCTCGTGAAGTACCTTTAGGATGGGTACACGAAGAGTGGCTGGGATGACTACCCTTGTCCCCCACAACAGACATCCCTGTAGTTTTGACAATTCCTGCTTGCGGATTTTGAAAGGAGCAAAGTCAGAAGTGTATTGTGTTTCAGGCCACCCCTTCCCACCCAGTCCATAACTTGGGCAATTATCCTGTCTTTTTTGAGTGCGCAGCAATGTCTTCGGCTGTAACCGGCAATTTAAGTTCATTTACTTCAAAGATGGCATGAACAGGTGCTGGGTCTTCGACTGGGACTGGCAGGGGGCAGCGACTGAGGGCATCAGCGTGACTCAAGTTTTTCCAGGGCGATGCACCAATTTGAATGAGTAAGCGGCCAGGAACAAGGTCCACCTGGTCATTCTAGGTGATAGTACCTGTGGGGTTTGCTTATCCCCTGATAAAAGCCCCAGGAGTGGTTTATGGTCAGTTATGAGTTCAAAATGGTGCCCAAACAAAAATTCATGAAACTTTTTACTGCAGCTACTGCAGCCAAGGCCTCCTTATCTATTTGGCTGTAGTTTCTTTCTGCAGTAGAGAAGGTCCTAGAGAAGAAGGCAATTGGTGCCTCAGAACCGTTTGGAAGTCTGTGGCTCAGGACAGCCTCAATCCCAAAGGGGGATGCATCAGCAGCTAGGACCAGGGGGAGTCGTTGATTAAATTGGATTAAAACTGCATCAGATGTGAGTAAGGATTTGACTGACTTGAAAGCATGGGCTTCTTTGGGTCCCCAATGCCAGGGGGATTCTGTGTCTAACAGTCTGTGTAAGGGTTCAGCAATAGATGCTTTGTGAGGAAGGAATGAAGCGTAAAAGTTCAGCAGCCCCAGAAAGGCTTGAAGCTCCATTTTGTTAGTTGGTGTGGGTGCCTCGTGGATAGCCCTTACTTTGGATTCGACTGGGTGAATGCCAGAGGCATCTATCCTATACCCCAGAAAGTCCACTTGCCTAGTGGCGATGGCGCACTTCTCCCTTTTAAGTTTGAGGCCATGCTGCCTAAACTTCTCTAGGACTGCTCTGACCCTTTGTATGAGCTGAGGTCTGTCAATTGCTGAGACTAAAATGTCATCGAAGTAAGGGACAACCCCTGGGAGACCTTGGAGAATCCTTTCCATGAGGGATTGGAAAATACCTGGGGCTACACTTACACTGAATTGGAGGCGTTTGCACTTGAATGCCCCTCTATGTGTGACTATGGTTTGTAGTTCAGCTGTCTGATCATCAACAGGGAACTGTTGGTATGCCTGGGACATATCTAATTTGGCAAAGATGGTGCCGGGTTCGAAGGTGTGTAACAGATGTTGGATAACGGGGACAGGGTAGGCGCTGACCTGCAGATAACGATTGAGGGTGGTTTTATAGTCTGCGCAGATTCTTATGCTGCCATCTTTCTTGAGTGGGGTGACTATGGGGGTCTCCCATTTGGCAAAGTCAGTTGGCTCTAACACCCCTTGCTTCAGTAACTTATCTAATTCTAGATCTAACTTTGGACGGATGGCAAAGGGCACTCTGCATGGCTTGAGGCGAAGGGGAATTGCCTGGGGGTCCACAGTGAAGGAGATGGGGGTGCCAGAATAGCAGCCCAGCTCGCTGCTAAAAACATCAGAATAGTCTGAGAATAGGGTGTCTACGTCAGAGGTTGAGACAGCATGGATCCCAGTTACGCTAAGGCCGAGAGAAGGGAACCAATCTAGTCCCAACAGACTGGGGAGGGCACCATTAACAACCACCAAAGGCAAATGGCCTTTAAAACCTTGGAACTGAACTAAAAACTTGCCTTTCCCGAGGACAGGGATGTTCTTGCCTTGGTAGTCCCGCAGTGTCAGGTGGCATTTCTGCAGCTTCTTCTTTGAGAATCTGGGATGAATCTTCTTTAGGGTTTCCCAGGAGATGATCGAAAGTGCAGATCCCGTGTCTACCTCCATTCTGCAAGGCTTACCTTCTAAAGAAACAAAAATACTGATTTTATTAGGAGTCTTGGAAGTATGGTTAGCGTGGTAGCAAGTGTAGCAGTCCTCCACTTGTCTTTGGAAATTAGAAGGTGGTGGAGGTCTCTGAGGAAAGGTTCGCCCTGCTTGGCAGATTCTGGCTAGGTGGCCTTTCTTCTGACAATTTAGACAGATGGCATTCCTAAACTTGCAGGATGCCCTAGAGTGGGAACCCCCGCAGGCTAGGCAAATGGGAGGTTGCTTGGGGGTGAAGTTGTTTCTCTGCCCAGCTCCTTCCTGTGAGGGCTTTTGTTGCCTAAGGCGGTTAATGTCTGTTGAGTCTATGGGGTCTTCTTCAAGGGAAACTTCCTCTGAATGAATAGTGGAGCTGCTAGGTCTTAAAGGAGTTCCTTGAATCTCAGCTGCTGATTGGGCAGAGAGCTCAGCAGCTTGGGCTTCTTCTACGGCTAAGGCTAGGGTTAAATCCTTTTTGGCTAGCAAGCGTCTTTGAAGCCTAAGGTCTCTAACCCCACAGACAATCTGGTCTAATAACATGTCCTCTAGGTAGTCTCTGAACCCACACTGTAAGGCAGCTGACCTCAGAGCTGCCATATACTCATTAATTGACTCCCCCTCAGCCTGCCTTCTAGTTCTGAAGGCATATCTCCTGGCTATCTGGGATGGTTTAGGTGAGTAGTGGTTGGAAAGGATCTCTTGGAGTTCATCCCAAGGTATGCTCCTGATAGCGTGAGGGGCAACTAGTGCTGTAGCGGTGTCAAAAACCACAGCCCCACAGTAGCTGAGGAAGAAGGATTTTTTTCTGTGTTCAGCAGCATCTGTTAGACCAATAGCGTCGAGGAAGTAGATGAACCAGTTTTTATATGAATCCCACGTTTCCTCGGCTGGCTTGAAGGGTGGGAATGTCGGATTGGTATTCATTTTGAGGCAGCAGTACCTGTCACTTCAGTAGTTGTGATTCAAAATTCGCGCTCTTAGAAGAGCGTTTTGCGGCTGTGCCTGTCAGGTGGTGTCTGTCTCCTCGGCTGAAGAGGCTTTTTGAATTTCGCGCTCTTTGTGAGCACCGGCGGCTGCAGCTTCAGCGCCCGTGGCTTCGCTCTTAGTGGCTACAGCTCTACTGAATCGAACGTCTGGCAGCCTCCTATCGCATCCCGCCCTCGTCGCCAGTGTTGTAGAGCGGCGGAGGAACGAGGCTGAGCCAGAGTGAACGTTAAAGGCTTTATTCCAAGAATAAAGGGTTGCCGCGTCTGCCTTCTAACTAGGCAGGTTAGCTGGCGGCAACAGGGCTGATACCGCTTGACAGCCGCCTTTTATAGCCGGCTGTCAAACGGTGTCAGCCAATGGGAGCGGCTGGTGCTCCCGCTCAAACAGCGGACCTGGTTGGGGACTCCAACCAGTCCCAAAGACATAACACTTTTTATACTATCTTATTCTTGTAATCTCTTTGGCAGGGTAGTATAATTGTGTAACTGCTACATAACTAACAGTAGATGAATGCAAATTAAATTTATATGACTATACTCTTTACTCAATTAATAGTTTAAGGGTGACATGGTTATCATGCATATTTAAATAGATTGAAATTATAATCCTCTGTAAGCAAATTTTATTTATATTATTAAAAATTAATTTTCTGACAAATTACACTTTTGAAGATTAATTTAAAATATTATTCCACCTTTTGTAAGCTGAAAATTGCAAAGATGAATAAAAGTTTGTTACCTTCAGTATATAATGGTTAACTTAGTGAATGTGGGATTAATCCCATTTCCCCATGTGTTTAATTTAAATCTAAAAGTTGCTATTGTTTCATAATTCAGTAGCATTCATTCTGGTATACATTTATGTTTGCTGAAAGAAAGGTTTAATTTCAGTGATATTTTTACTGCTTACTAGAATGATATTGTGACATTTTGTTGTCACAAACATCAAATTAGCTATCATCCTATAGATCTTAGGCATAAAAGGTCTCTATGGCAACTTCCCGTATAAAATCAGAAACTGCAAACAATTGTTCAAAACCAATAGACGAACTACTGGTGTGACTTTTGACAATGAAAATATTCTACAAACAACATAAACTATATAAACAGCAGATGAAACATAAACGAAGAGACATAAAATAAAAAATGTTTTGCAATGGATTAAAAATGCTTTGTATGTCATCAAAGAGGAAATTTGCTGGGAAATTTGCTAGGGGTTGCTAGGAACATCTTCTCATAATCCAAGATCACCTCTAATTCTTCACTACATATCTTATCTGAGCACATGAATTAAGTTGAGTCAATTTATTCTACAGCTGAGCAAACCAAATGAGTTATATTTACAAATATAACTTTAAAAAATGAACTAGCCCTGCAATTTTATCCATTGTCCAATGATAAAGTCAAATCAGATATGATCATATTCCTAATTATAGTGGTTTCATGACATTCTGTTTCACCCACAAGCTGGTTATGGGAGCTGCACTATGGAAAAGTATTTGTAGGTACTATGAATAGGTGCACCTTGGCATTTCAGTTACTGGTTGCTGGTATTGTAGACAATATAAGTAGTAGGACTTCTCTTTCTACTATTAGAAAAATTACTCATTTTGAAAAGAAAGATTAATGTATCAGCTGGAAAATGATTTGCCACTTTTGCTTAAAATAAAACAATAAATTAATGAATTAGTTTCTGAACAAATGTTGTATTTACTCTGAATTTTGTCTTTACTTCCGAAAGGATGAAATATCTCTCAGTATTTTCGGTGGTCAGAAATCCATTAGTAATTGATGTCTTATTATGTATTGGTGAAAATTATGAGATAACAGATGTGTACTAATTCTTAAAGTAATTAGCAAGTTGTTAAAGAATACATATAATTAAGGAAGCAAACAGAGAAAAATTATGCATGTTTTACAAAATGGGAAATCATGATTCAAGGGTAAAGCTATTACCAGTTGTGAAATGGCTTTCTTATTTTATATAACTTAGTTTTGGCAATTAGGAAAAAAATTACATTCAGTTACTTCAGCGGTAAATCAATGTTTTATGTGTTTATTCCACTCGTTTAAATACATATATACTCCTCCTCCTCCATTATCTCCTAATGGGATAATGCAGCCCATTCAATCTCTTTTCAGTTCTACAAATATCATAGTCCAGGGGTGTCAAACTTGCAACATCATGTTGTTGTTGGCAACTCAAAAACAGGCATAAATGTAGAAATTAGGGCAATCCTTGGAACCCTGACAGATGTCATGTGATGTATCACAACTTTTTCCCTGTTGCTAAACTGGGGGTGGACATGGCCAGCACATGATGCATCCAGTCTGTGGGCCGCAGCTTTGACACCCCTGTTATAGTCATATGCTTTGGGGAATGCAGGTTTGGTGTATAGAAGGCATCATGCTAGAAACCAGGAGGCTGTAAGTTCTAGCTCTGAGTCAGGCAAGAAACCATCAGAATGACTTGGGGCCAACCACTTACAATACTAGACAATACAGTATCAACAGTAGAGACCTTCAAATTTCTAGGTTCTTCTATCACATGATCTAAACCGGACACCTAACATCAAAAACGCCATCAAAAAAGCACAACAAAGAATGTTCTTTCTGCGCCAACTCAGAAAGCTCAAACTGCCCAAGGAGCTGCCGATACAGTTCTACAGAGGAATTATTGAGTCTATCATCTGCACCTCTATAACTGCCTGGTTTGGTTCTGCAACCCAACAGGACAGACACAGACTTCAGAGGATAATTAGGACTGCAGAAAAAACAATTACTACCAGCCTCCCTTCCATCAAGGACCAGTATACTGCACAAGTCAAAAAGAGGACTGTGAAAATATTTACAGATTCCTCACATCCCAGACATAAATTGTTTCAACTCCTTCCCTCAAAACAATGCTACAGAGCACTGCACACCAGAACAACTAGACACAAGAACAGTTTTTCCCACTCTGCTAAACAAATAGTTCCCTCAACACTGTCCAACTATTTACAAAATCTGCACTATTACTATTAACCTTCTCATCACTCCCCATCCCCATCCCCTCCCACTTGTGACTGTATGAGTGTAACTTTGTCATTTGTATCCTTATGATTTATATTCACTGTTTCCTAGTATGATTTGATTGCTGATTGTACCCTATGACTATAATTAAGTGTTGTACATCATGATTCTTGATTCTTAACAAATATATCTTTTCTTTTATGTATACTGAGAGTATTTACACCAAGACAAATTCCTTGTGTGTCCAATCACACTTGGCCAATAAAGTATTCTATATTCTACATTCTATAATCACTCTCAAGCAGCCAAAGGGCAGTACAAAAACACTTCTGAATATTTCATTAAGAAAACTGCAAGGATTTGTCCAGGCAATTTTTGGGACTCAAGATTGCCTTGAAGGGAAGGGGGAAAAGTGGCTTTGAGCAACAGGGGAGCTTTAAAGAATTATATTTTTGTATCCTAAATGATCATGAACAGATAGCCAGCTGTTCTTGATAGTTGTCTGAAATATGTGACAACTGTTGTGAGGATTTGAAGAGAGTGCTTCATTGGAAGGATGATTTGTGTTGAATCACAGGGTGTATCAGAAAACATTTCTAAACTGTTTTTCCACCACTTAAGATTATTCTTAGCAGCTATTAAAGCACATTAGACTTCAGTGATCAGTGGCTAGGGTTAAATAATCCAATTAACTTGGATAAATGCAGTAGTACATTCTTGAATTTTATATGCCGGTTGCTAATTTTTCGATTATAAATGAGTTTTTAAAAAATCTCATACTTTCAGCTTTGGCGTACCTCAAACCAAACATACATTTTTAAATCTGTAACATGTCTTTTTTGGCTCATTTTTGCTAATGATATCAAATAAAGAATCAGTTACAAGATGATTTGCCACTGATGTATAATGAAGCTTCTTTTAACTGAGGCTTACTGACAAATGAAGTAATTTTGATAGTTTCTGGAACCTACCTCATCTTAATTGGGATAGAATAGAATCTTTAGTGCAGAGAATGACCGGTCCCTAAAAAACAGTTGGATACATAAAATTGATGTTGATTAGCTAAAACAGATTTGCCAAACAAATTGCTATGCATCTTACATATTACATGCCAGAATTTGACACACTTAAGGAAAATAAGAACAATTGAATTTGAGAGTACAAGGTTTAAATAGAACTGCTGGAAGTGACAAGGATATTTAATTAGATATGGAATTAGCAGCTCATGGTGACTGTTGGCATAAAATGGACAGTGCAGGAAGGCATGTTTGGTGGTTTCTATGGCTCTTTCATCACAGAATCTGGATTTAAATGGAATACCTTTGTATCACCTCTCTAAAGTTGGCAATAGATGTATGTTAAGCTGTGCTAAGGTTTGTGTAGGATATGAACAGGCCCTAGGGAGAAGTCGAGCACATCGTAAGTTTGGAGTCCTTTGCATCCACAAGAAATCTAAGTCTACCCACCCTTTGAATTCCATTGATTCTTGTCCTCACCAATTTGCCTTGACTGTTAGTAGTTCAGATTCTTGTCTGGGGATAATATAGAATAAATTTTACTCATTTGAACAACCCTGATTCCTGATTTCTTGTGCCTGACAGTTTGGAACCTCCTAACTTCATAGAAATGGTGATTTCATTTAAATATCCAGCAGGTCTGTAGAGAATACAAGCACTACTTAAACATATATCTTTAGGGAGATATAGTGAATTTGTGGGAATATCTTTGATATGCTGCTTTACTTTTTCTATTGAATATCCTTGTCCCAGCCTATGTACTTGGATTAAGGGAAAAGTTCCATTTTTTAAAATATACCACTGTGGCCAAGGAGGATCAGCTTAATTAGAATCTAATGAAGTTGCAGCCATAACAAATTTAAATAAAATAATAATGGTT